>NC_056738.1:451842599-451915099 GCF_019279795.1 Protopterus annectens
TGCATTTTTCAGGTATTGCTTTCATTTACCCAGAAAGTTAGGAGTATACCATATATTTTGCAAAGAATAAGAAGTTGCAAGTCTGTCTGCCATTATTTATGACTTTAATCATCTGTCAGACAATCAGTCATTTATGAGGAACAGTGCAACACTTTACAGCAAAACCAGGACAGCAGAGAGGTATGTCTATCTACATTGACTTTTTACTGATTACTTGACACCTAGAAGACCACCTTTCACTTCTTGTCACTGAGTACTTATTGCTGGTTTCCTTACTGTTTGGTCTACAGATTCTACTGTCCAGGAAAATAGGTTCATAGGTTGGTACTAGGCTATCAGCCTTAGGGCCTATACAAGCTTAGCCATAACAGTTCCCTGGTTATGTCTTCCCACAATATTTACTTCCCTTGGACCCCTGTCATAATCCCTGGGGTGAATTTCCTATCTCCCATCCAGTCATCAAGGTTCCTTTTGAAGAGGGCCAAAGAGGAGCTCTGCATGACATGTATGGGCAGTCTTTTCCAGAGTCTGGGGAGTCTCTGGGTCAAGAACCTATCCCTTCAGCATGTTTTGTTCATTGTGATGACAAGGTTTGGATCCCTGGAATATGTGGCTCTGAGGGATTGGGATTTCTTTAAGTGTAGCATGTCCAACAGCTTTGGGTTTGACATGGCCTTGTATGTTAAACAGAGATCGCCTCTGAGTAGACGATATGCGACAGAGTATAGCTGGAGTTTTTTTAGATGGTCAGCATAAGGCATCTGCTTTAGGCCTATGATTCTTTTAGTGAGGTATTTCTGTGGCCTTTCCAGTTGTTGCAGATGTCTTGAGAGGTGCATACCAAACGGGGCGCTGTATTCTATAATGCGTCTAATGAGGGATGAGTACAATGGGACAATGACCTCCTTTTTTCCTGGATGAAAAGCCCTTAGTGATGAGGTGTGCCACATAGAAGGATTTCCTGACTGTTGTGGCGATGTGGTTATCGAAAGTGAGACCACTGTCCACCTATGTCCCTAAGTCTCTTATCACACTTTCGGTGTTTAGTATACTGCCACCTATGTGGTAATTCATGGGTACATGTTTTTTCCCAAAGGGGATAACTATACATTTCTTGACATTGAGCTTGAGCCCATGGCTCTGGCACCAAGCATCTGTTTCTGCAAGGCCCTTTTGTAGAATATCCACATTATTTGGGGATTCAGTAATGGCTCCTAGTTTGCAGTCATTTACGAACTTTGTTAGCCAGAGTTTCTTAGTGTTGGCCTGTACTTCAGAGAAGTAGATACCAAACAAGAGCGGTCCCAGGACTGAACCCTGAGGTACTCCATTTGTCACGTCTGGAGCTGTATTTGGAGTCAGCTACTTTTACAGTGTGGGTTCTGTCAGTAAGCCAGTTGGCAACCCATCAAGTGACATAGGGATTAATGCCCAGCTTAGTAGGTTTATCTAGGATTCCAGAGTGGGGGATGGTGTTGAAGGCCTTGGCAAGGTCCAGATAGGCTGTGTGGACCACCTTACCCTCATCTACAGTTCTGGAGACTGATTTGAAGAAGTCAATCAGGTTCAGGAGACAAGATCGTTCCTTCACAAACCCAAATTGGGTGGGGTCCAGTGTTTGAAGGTTGCCAATGTCTTTGTTTATAAGTTCCATGATAATATGTCCCATGGCCTTGCAGATGAGACTCATCAGACTGATGGAGCGGTAGTTGCCAGGATACAAGGTGGATACCTCCTTGTGGAGTGGGATAACTGTAGCTGTGCGCCACTCAGTGGGTACGAAGCCTGAGGTGAGGCTATGATTAAACATGACAGTTAGGTGAGGTGCCAGTTCATTTTATAGTTCATGTAGTACACAGCCCGGGATGTCATCTGGTCCCATGGATGCTGTATTCCTAGCTTTGGAGAGTGTGTTTTTTACCTGTGTGGCCATTACTACCGGAATTTGGCAATCTTTCGTATTGAGATGGGCCCTTTAGGGGCTGAGGGGGGTTGAAGTTGTCACTGAATCAATCTGCCAGGATATTGGCAATATCCTTGGGATCAGTATATTTAATGCCATTCTGTTGTAGCTCAGAGTAGATCTGAGCATTGCCATTTTGATTCTTGACATAGCTATAGAATGCTTTGTGGTTGTCTTTAGAATCTTTGGCAATTTTATTTTCATAACTAGCTTTGGAGAATTTTATGAGGGATCTCAGCTTCTTACTGAGGCTGGTAAGGGAGTTTGTTGCATCCTGGGATTTTTCTCTTTTCTGCAACAGTTTCTTCCTTCTGTTGTAAAGTTTGTTTATGGCAGGGGACCACCAGATTGACTTCCTTTTTTTGGAGGAGAATGCTTAGTTCTATTTGGGATGGCACGATTCATGCACGAGTGGATGTGCTCATACAGTGCCTTAGTGTAGGATTCAGCAGTCAAAATTTCAGTTCCCGTCTGCATGGGTGTCATGAAGTTTGTCACTTCTGACTTGAGTAGCATGAAGTTGGCTTTGGAGAAGTTTTTTACAGAGGTTTCCTTACTGGGGGGTGGGGGGGGGATGTGGATGTCAAGGGTGATTAGCTTATGGTCAGACCTGGCCAACGAGGGGGTGATCATAGGTGTGGAGCATTGATTTCACATGTTGGTAATGACCAGGTCTAGGATATTGGAGCCCCTGGGGGGACTCTGGATTAGTTGATCCAGGGCATTGGAATTTATGAATTCCAAGAACCATTGGGCAAAGGTGTTGGTACACAAGTAGTTTTCCCATTTAATGGCAGGGTAGTTGAAATCACCCAGTATTAGGGTGTTTGGTTGTATCTTAATATTTTCTAGTATGTTTAGAAAGGTGTAGTGAGAATCTTGGGGCATGGTGGGGGATCTGTAGCAAGCTACAATTTGCATTGCAGTCTTACCTAGTGTTAGTCGCACCTGGAGAATTTCAAATGCATTGTGTTGGGCAACTAGCCAGGTGGTGTGAATATCCTTGGTGAATATGGACACTCCTCCACCTTTAGTGTTTTGGTCCTGGTTTGTTGGCCGAAAAGTGTGGTAAGAGTTGTAGCCTGGTATTGCAGGGGTGCTCTCTGAAGCCTTGATCCAGGTCTCAGTTACTGCACAGATATCTATGTTCTCCATTTTTAGGAGTGCTTCGAGAGAGTGCATTTTGAGGTTTAGACTTCTAGCATTGAGTAGCATTACCTTCAGATTTTGCATGCTTGCATCTGTTCCTCCTATGTAGTAGCCTAGTGCTGAGTGCACTGCTCTGATTATGTTTGTCTATCATCATGCATGGTGAATCAGACTAATTCTTGAATAGACTGCATTAGCTGCTTGAGTGAGTGCATTTTGTGTGCTGTTAAACTGTCAAGAGATTGGGTATCTTGCTCACCTGAATGTCATACTACATGGAAAAACTGGCCAGACACAGAGGAAGTGACCAGACACATGGTCACCATTCACAACACTATCAATCAATGACAAAAACAGGTTAATAGGCACAATGAGAGGACCAGAGGCCACTGCCCCAAACTGTCCAATGTGACAGCATTGTATGCAGCTCACATAAGCTCTGCATAGGTTCTGCAACTGGGAATCCTGAGTGGTAGCTGTCCTATATAGCCTAAGTCAGTTTTATAACAGAATTTGGAGTAATCTTTTATGATAGTTTGTGCCATACTATGTTGTCTGTGATGGGATTTTTTTATGACTATTTTATAGTGCAAACTGACATAAATAATTTAAGTTGATTCACCTATAATATTTTTCATTAACTCCATCTGCTATCAATTGCATTGTTGTTTTGTGTACCTGTGTTGTTGCAAATTACAGAAAGGTACATAAATGTGAATATATATTATTGCATTCTGTCCCTTTATAAATGTGTTATACTTGACAGAATTAATGTTTGCAGTACATATTTTGCATGTCTAGTCATTCTTTTACATTTCTGCTATACTTCATGTTATTTATTGCTGCATTCTTTGGAAGTTAACCCTCCTTGAGTACTATGCTTAAATAATGTCCCTATTTCACCTATTCCATTTGCTCTCTGCTTCACAGAATTTCAGCTCAGGTATTTTGCTGTTGAAGCCACTGTTGAAAGACCAAGCTTCAACTTTAATACCTTAAGCAATTTTCAAAATGAATGCTGTAATTTTCCCTATAATGAAAGTTTTTATGAGGCCTGACCTTTGAAATTGTTGGCTTATTAACAGTGCTGGTCTTACTTTACAGATCTTTTTGAGTTGGAAGAAAACAAAAACATGCTCTCTAGGATTACTTAAATGTAGCAAAACACATTAATCATTGTTAGCTTTATAGATATTATTATCTACCCCTCCAAACAGGCACTACTGGGTAAGTAAAACTATGTGTAGTTGTCATAACCAATGACAATGTACCCGCAGCACCATCGTCTGTAGACTGCTAAAGCTACTAGCATGCCAGAGCACAGGAGCATCCTCTACAAAATATTGTCATTGTTTTTCCCACAATAAAAGACAATCTACCATATAATGATCCTAATTTAAGTCACAGGCTTAACCATGGCTGTAATAATTTAATCCTGAAAGTTAAACAGGTTCCTGACCCTTACTTGGACATATATTTCAATACATAGTCCAGGTTTCAGTTTATATTGAAATACATTATAGGTACATACATCAGATGTAAGTCAGAGCTAGATACGATAATAATTAGAATTAAGGTCTTTCTTATGGTTATGTTTATTAACACTATGTTTGAGATTATTGCTATATCTTTTGACTTCTTAAGGGACACAGATATCCATAATATAACTTGAGCAATACCACCAATGCCACATGTGAATATTATCTCTGTTAACTGGTTTCATTTCTAATATCTTGTTGCCTTTTTCCTTATTTTATAGCGCTGACCTCTCCGATCATGCACTGTTTCTAAAACAGGCCACAAAATGGACTATATGATTGGTTAAAAAGAGTCTGTTTTGCAATGGCAAACAATATTTTCCACAACAAAAGATCCATTTAAATGTGTGCAAAGCCAGGTGAATTTGCCACTATTATCTGTTTAGTGACAAGTTCCAAATGAATAACTAACAAAATATTTTAAGTACTTTCATCATTAGTCTTCAATGTGGCCACATTAAAGACTGATACGATTATTATGGACTTAAAAAAAAATAACTAACTTAGAAAAAACATAGTCTTAGTGTCACGTAATCCATGACAGAAACCAAACATGACCAATGAATATAGTGTGAATTTGTAAACACATGCATGTCAAGTGTATCAGTTAGATCTCTCCCGTGAATCATTTTGATAGAGCAAGATAGTGACAGAGAGGAAGCTCTATTATATAATGGAGTAATTAAAAAATATTTAGCAAAACAGCCAAGTGTATAATAATGGTATTCACTGCCAAAGCCATTCTTCCTGCTGGTTTATCAACTCCCTCCACCATGGAGTCATTCAGGATCTGCCATCCTTAGTAAACTGAACCAGTCATGGATAAATCAATATGAATGATAGACCAGCAATGTCTACTGCTGCACAAGACAATAAAAGTTCACCAATATTAAAAAACATCAATGACTGGTCGTTCACTATTGTGTGATCATTATAAATTGAGCATTACCAGTGAGGAGGAGTCTGACTCTAAAACCTTAAAATATAAGAGATATCCTTGCCATTGTAGACAGAAAAATAGCGCAATTATCACATTCTCTCTACAATTAAGTAAATAATTAAACTCAGCAGTCTAGAAAAAAAAAACTGATCATGCACCAACATATACCAGTGCCCCCCCCAAAAAATATCAACATTTTCACAGTTAAATATATGCTGACTACACTTGTAATCTTATCTCCATGTAAAAAAATCAAACTGGCAACACTACACAAAAATGGAAGTAATATGCAAGAATTGTCATGTATGTGGGTGTGCATGTAGGCAGTACAGCTCTGAGGCATCTCCAGAAATTGCAATTAGCTATAAGTGGTGGAACAGAATTAAGAATATGGTAAAAAGTGATCTGTCTTAAGTGACCATGGTGAGACACGGAAGTGCTCTGCCAAAAAAAAAAAAAAAAAATCCCAGGCTGCCTAGCTCCGTTCTCAATCCCATTATGCTTCTATGTCCCTCTCTGCCTACTTCACTGCAGCACAAACTCTCAGTCATGAACAAGAATTTCTTAATTTTCATGGATTTTTTTCCTGAAAAAAGACTTATTTCTCTTGGCTGCTTGTTCTACAGCTGGAGCAAGAGTCACAAAAGTAAGCATCAGTTTCATAACAATCCCAGTGTCTATTTTCCTGTTCTTTCTGTTTTGTTATATTGCAGACATTTTCTCACTTTCAGTCACCGATGTAGTCCGTACAAGGCTTTAAAGTTTCCTTGGTGTATTGACTCTCACTTTTCTTTATTCCATATTCATACACTTTACTTTCTGTAAATAAAGGGTAAAATATTATTTTCAATTTATATAAATAATGTTTTAAAAAAATAAATAATCCGTCTGTCATGTAGTAAAATATAAGAGCTATGAAACTAGTCAAGGAGAAGGACTTAAGATTGTAGCATTGTGTAACCTCACTGTTAACCAATCTCCTTTATACTGGGGGGAGTAACCTGCAGAAGGAGGCTGCAAAATGAATGCAACTAGCTTTGTATCTCTGGCATTTTGTTTTCATTTGTCCCTTCTCAGGTGAAGGTAGGGTCAGATAGATATTTCTTCCTATTTTAATGGCTCCCAAATTTTGTTCTGAAGCTATCAACTAATGTTATAATACCAGTTTATTGTATGCAATTTATAAATATATGATTCTAAAGCAATGTGTTCCTACTGTAATGCATCCTAATATACCACTGTCCTCCATGTCCTGTGTCCATAAATATTATAGTCTGGTGAAGCAATGGTGTACATCTAGAAGAGACATTATATGTCAATTTTGATACCTTTGTGTTTTTTTTTTACCAGATGATGTAGATGTGCTTTCAAAACATATGCTGATGCTTCCTATATGGACTCCAGAAGCATACACAGTGTTGACAGACAGTTGTCAAATATTCCATTTATAGAAACCTTTGAGAAGACTAAGCATAAAACAATCCAGTATCAAGTACTACAAAATGTGCTTTGAAAAAACTCAGTACAGTTAATAAAGCACAGCCCTCCCATCCAGTCTTTTAAAATCTGTAATGATATGGTTTATTAGGACCCCAAGACCAGAGTACTATGTCAGTTTTATTACAATAATCTTTCCAGAGTGCAGATTTAATTTTAAGTAAGAAGCAATTTGTTAGATTATCGTTATTTCCAACATGCAAATGAGTGTAATATTAGTCAATCTGCAGTTGTTAGGTAACAAACATGCTATGGCTACAGTTAAAAACAATCCATAGAAATAATTATGCTTGATTCACATGCAAATTATGCATTGCAGTACAATACACTGATTGTGAATGCTAATAAAGGAATATCCCTAAAGGTATACTTTACTATAGCAACTTCAACATCCAGGATTGCTGCTTAATTGTAATGTTATTTGTGTGCGTGTGTGTGTGTGTGTGTGTGTGTGTGTGTGTGTGTGTGTGTGTGTGTGTGTGTGTGCGTGCGCGCGCATGTGTGAGTGAGTGTGTGTGTTACCAAAAATCCAACATAAATTATTTGTGAAGGATATTAACTATATCAAGGTGTTTAGATAATACCAGGCCTTGCTAGGTTGACAATCATTCAATTATAATTAAGGGAATAAGATGAACTTTATAACTTTCGGTAATTGATATTTTTTGTTAAGTTCACAGGCCAGATTCTGATAGTCAGTTAAATGAAATTGTTGAAGATCTTAATAGTGACTCTTTTAGCTGTTTAGCTTACATGACAAACTTTTGCAGCTATTAGAATTGCTGCCTCCAAGTGCTTGATTTTCCATTTCCATTAAAAACTGAGGTTCCAACTGTCAAGAATCTCTGTGCACCCCATAAGTCTGCAAAGGTGTTTGTCAAGCTCTTGTTTTTTTTTTCTGTTTCCTAAAGGCATGCCTGTGGAAGTCTAGACAATCCTGAGTGGGTGTGTATCCTTTGATAGATTGTCATACTATCCAGGACTGTTTCTGTACCATATGAACTTATATTTCTGGGATAGGAGCTGTCTCCCCATGACCATGAGCAGAAGATAAGCAATGTACTAGAAAAGGAATGACATTTGTTGAACCACCATAGTAGATTCTGCCTGATATTTCATTCCTTCTAAGACACAGTGCTCTAAATAATTTCCATATGATTGTGACTATCATTCCATCTCTAGTTGCATAGATAGACAGCTAGCTAATAATTGTAAAATACTTTAAACAACTTTGCACTCATAGCTCTGTCTGGGCAAACCATCCAAGTAAGTTAACCATGATCAGAATACCTTGCTAGATACAGATTTCTGGGTTTAATGACATTATCTCATTAGCTGCTAAAAATGAAATCAAACAGATTATTTATGATTGTGAAAATGTTCCTTTTTATTTTGAACTACTGCTGATAAAATCAGGAAACCCCTATCATTTCATCTACCTACACTAGCAGTAATGCAAAGGGGACTGTTGAACAGTATATGAGGGAGATCAGATGCAGCAGTCTAGAACTTAAAGGCCAATTGCCCCACCACACACACTCTGCACAGAGCTTAATAGCTGAACTTTATAAGAAATATGGAAAGTTATGTTTTACAGTATTAGCCAAAACATTTGAGAATTACAGTGGTAAAAGAATATACCTCTGTCCTGAAAGGAAGCTCTATTTTCCCTGTATATGAAATTATTAACTCCAAAGATGAGTTCACTGCATTTAGCGATAGATATTTATGGTAAATGAAGATAGCAATGTTTTCCAAAAAGATATAACAGTAAAACATCACTGAATCATTGCAGAACATATTCGATGTGACCTGTCAGCTTTCTTATCCGCCATCATGCATTAAGATTAATAAGAGACATCTAATAGCCACACTCCTTTCACATTTATTTACCTGAATGTGCAACCAGCATTTAACCAGGTAGCCAGCTAATTTTTACAGCAGGCACTGGTAAAGTTATATAAAAAGAAAAGACATAAAGATAATAAATGCTTGATATAGTAGACTTAGGGTTAGAGTAAACATGCAACAAGCATTAAAATGGCTGACTGAAATAGAGAAACCTGGGAAAAAGCCAGACTCCTCACATTATCTGCATTTTATAAAAACAAATGTTAATTAAAATAAAATAAATAAAAAATAAATTGTGTAGTGGCAGCATAACATTAATATCATGTTGATAACATAATCTAAAGTTAGTTAACCTGGAAAGACATATTACAGTAATTTGCGAGACTGATCAGGACAAAAAAAGGTATATAAACATATTTCATCTTTTAGATTTTTCGAGTTAATAATTTATTTTTTTGGAAATGGCCATCATTACATATTAAATATATGATTGTCTCTGTTGAAGTGACACCCCAAGCCCATGTGTAAAAATGGGGAAAAGGAGTTGTGTATGGATGGATGGATGGATGGATGAGAAAGACAACTCTCTCCATAACTGTTGGCCATTCTCAGTGTTCTCTCCATAACTGTTGGTCATTCTCAGTGTTTAACTTGTGCACCATTTAATATCTTAGAAAAAGCAAAATGTAGAATTTTGAAAGGAAAACAATCCCAAAAACTATATGCAACTTAAAAGCATGGGCATTACAAGCATTAGTATAAAATGCTATGAACTGTGATCTGAAGAGGTATATCAGTGGGACTGCCATATAGATAACAGATGCTGTGATAGACTGAATTAGAAATTTAAAGAAATGGAGATGAGAAAAGGAGGGGTATAAAGCAGGGTCAGAGACAGTTATATGTATGTACCATATCTGTTATTAAAGGAAAACCAATCCAGCACTGTAACTTGCTGATTGCAGATCAGTTTTCAAACAGTAAGGCAGTAAAGTATTTAAGCAATAATCCATGACTGTATGTGGGTGTATCAGCATTTACCCATGGTTGGTGTAGTTGATCATGAGGGTGAAATCAGAGTGATTAAACAAAACCAGCCATGGGTAAATCCTGAAATACCCACAAACAGGAGTAGATTATTGCTTTCATACAATGACATTATTTAAGAAAGAAAGAAGTTGCTTACTTTTCTTAAATAATGTCTGTATAATGGCACTTCAGTCTTCTGCGTTTACTGATGTACTGTATATGGGACTTGCATTCCCACGCTTGCACAGTACATCAGTGCAGTACAGAAGAAGGAACGGAGAAAAGAGAATATCTGTTGCTGTTTTTTTGTAATGTCTAAAAAGGTAAGGATTTGATGAGGTACAGCAGAGAAATAAAAGAAAAATCAGGCACGTTTCTGTTTCATTTTGCAAAACATACCTGATTATTTTGCTGTCCCCCAGCATATGCCAATGGAAAATCTGGCCACTCAATGGTGCTTCAGCATTAGAAATTTTTTCTTTTGGTATTTGCTCAGTTTATAATGGGCATACTGGTTGTTCTGTCCAAGCAGTGTGCTTGCTTTTGAATAGCAATGAGCAGTCATTGTATTATTTGTCTTAACTCTGTTTTTGATACGGTTACAATATAGATTTGAATAAGTTGCATTGTGTGTTCTTACAATCCATTATCTGCATATTCCCAGTGTTGTTATGTATCCCAGTTTCACAAATTCACAAATCACTATATTTACAAAAAGCCCGAAAACAGAATTTTGATAAACTATTTTTTTTCCAGTAGAAGCAACTGCTAACATTTCTTGAGGGAGGGGGATCTTGCAGGGAGAACTTGCAGCCCTATAAATACAAGTCCTCAACAAAAAAAAAAACATCTCAGCTTTCATTTCATGATTTGTGAACAAATAAATAGAAAATATATGTTTACAAGACTCAAACTAAAAATACCAGGCCATTGTTCCTTTTAGGTAAAAAGTAAATTCCAATAATTACAGAAAAGGAAAGAAAAATAAAGAAAACGCACATTTATATTTCATGGATTATTATTAATTGTGACATTTGTTAACCAGGTAGGTGAGTCGGTAGATGGTCCGCAGACTGTCTTCAGCTTTTTAGCCATAATCTAGACCACAAAGCCAAGGATAAATACAATGAATATAGACAATCTTTAATATAGCAAATCAGTTATGTGTTTTGAGATATGAGGAAACTGGAGTTCTTAGAGAAAGTGCATACAGATATGTGGAGAACATGCAACACTCCACAAATGTATTGCATGATTTGGGAATTCAAGTTAACTGATGTAGAGAAGGTAAAGATATAGAATAGCAAGAAAATGGAATACAACCTACTCAGATTTATTTAATAATCACACCAAAAGCAGAACTAATCATGCCAGTGGCATAGAGGGATAAAGTCCAGGCAATGGCTTGCTGACCTGAATTTGATCGGTGTCTCAGGAGACCTGATGGCATGGGAGGTGGGAATGGGCATGCCTAACCTGAGAAGAAGAATCATGCTGGGTGGATCTTCTTATGGAGGCTTTCATTGTCGTGTGACCACAGCAGCAGTTTAGGTATGCCCTCAGGCTGTACCTCACAACCAGCCCAGCACAGATATCAGCACAGGATGATGGGGCTTAGGCCAGTAAAAAGTGTTATGCCAGCAGTATTATGGCACTTTGCTTGACCCATCCTTCTCTCAGAAGTGCTAACAGGTACAGCTTGTGGGGTCTGTGAACAGAGTATGATCAGGGGCTTGATGCATAGGTGATCTCCAGTAGGGAGTCCCTGCCGGTGTTAGTCATAGTGAGGAACATGACAAAGCATGGGAGTTACAGAAGATGGGATTATAGGTGACAAGCATTGTAGCACTTTAACTGAGCAGCAGTGGGAAGAAAAAATAAACCTCAAAAAAGGGCAAACTATTTTACTGGCTAACTGTTTGAAAACATAATCAGCAGATTACAAGACTGTACTAGTTTCCTGTATTTATAAATATGATGCATGGGGAAATGCTGATCCAGATTTAGCAATAAGAAACAGCAACATCAATCAGTAGTGCCCAATGCAAATAACTGATGCAGTCAAATTGTTTGGATAATAATCCCAACACTGTGTAGTTACTTGACATATCCTAATTATGATATTCAGTTAATAATGTTCTATTAAGGCACTTACAGCATGCTTTATTTTACATAAACAGAAAAATACATAAGTTAAAACATTTCAGCCTCACGTGTAATTTCTAAAGAGACACCTTGACTACTTTACCCAGGAATGTAAAATACTGTCAGTAGGACTTGAGTACTTACAAGGCAAAGTCCATTAAAGGGTTGATTGCCAAAGTCCAGCAACTCAAACAAGCCAAAAGTTTCCAAAATGTCCAGTCTGATAATCTGTTTTAAAACCAGTAGATGAATTTATTAGTGGTATGTATTAGCATGTTGGCATTTTTTGCTAAAGGCATATACTAATGTTTTTCATCAGGATACCAACAATGAGTTCCAAGTACTCTACAAGAAACTGTAACTGGTCCAGTAATATTTATGAGTTTGTAAATTCCCTCTTGAAGCATATGGGGAAAAGTAAAGATGTTAGCAAAAAAATAACAGTTATTTGACTATGCTTGCATGAATTATTCCTCATGCAGCTATGTATTGTGCTCACTCAACAATTATGGATATTAATTTTATAGTTTATACTTACACATAGGTAAGAAATGCCAGCTGTTTAGACAAGAAACTTCTTGTTATTAAGAATCAAGTCTAACAATAACATAAAAAAGGGGAATTGTGCAGAAAAGAGTCCCAAAATATAATGTCAACTATGTTATGTATCCTTCTAATGTCAGTGAAAAGGAAAGGATACTTATATGTTCTTTGTTTTTTCTTTGATAAAGTTGTATTAGCTTAATAACAATGGATTAACATTCTCACCAAACAAGAGAGTGTAAGAGAACAAAATGTGTAAATAGTAATGTAAATAATGTTTATAGCAGTGTAATAAAGAATCCATTGTAAACAGTGAGATGCTCCTTTAAGTGAAGAAAGTGTTTTTCTTATGTTGTACCTGTTGGTTTAAGAAAAAGATACTTGATCATATTAGCAACAAGAGATTTGTTTAATAAAGTTAATATAAAAAGAAGGTTGGGAAAAGCCCACTCAAAGAGCATCTGCCCATAGTTAAATGAGATTGGCTATCCAGAGCAATTTAACTAGGAGAGAGAATCCACCACCATAAAAGAAGACCTTATAAGAAGAAGCTAGACATTGTTTCTGCCAGAGAAACCAGAAAGAGTAGCAACAGAAACTATTTCACCAGCAGTATAAGGCTAAGTTATAGTTATTTGTTCTACATTTAGTTAAATTACAATACTTTTTTGCTTAAAAGAACCTTCCTTATTTTAATTTGTATATAATAAACTTCTCACTTTTCATAAAGATTAGTAGTCTCTGCTGCTTTAATTGCCCACAGTGATGGAGAATGTGGTCATTTTTGTATCATCTACTAATACCAAAGTCCAGAGACTACATCTATCACTATGCAGTGTAAATCCCCAGAGGATTGCTGTGCCAATATAACCATGATAGTAAAGTTACTACAGACTGTAGCAGCTGCATCAGAAAGGATGGTTATTTTAACCAAGTTGATGTCTACCCCAAGAATAGTGCCACCATAAAAGCACCTTACCCAGGAGAAGGACCTCCATACATCTTTCTCTACATTTCAGCAGTATGCCCATCAGAACAGATGGGACCAAACAAGCTGGTACAGGAACTTTTCAATCCACTTAACTGTTGAATTATTTATAGCCTTCATGGACATGGATGGGATTGCTTACCAAAACCATAAAAAAGTTAGAAAGGCTTTATTTACCAAAGGTAGTGTTACCCCAGAGATACATGTTCCAATGTTTCATCACATGGCATTTTCTTATAAAAAATAGTAAGGTCAGTTATGTACCTGAAAGCATATTATTAATCTATGGGTTAGATCTGGAAGGTCAACATAATAAGATAAACAATTTAAGAACTGACAACAGCTGACAAATTTAAAAGATCTTTACTTACAGATTTAAGACACTGGGTGTGTCCAGCTGACCATAAATACTCTGAAAATTTTGCTATGGTAGCATAAATACTGTCATGTCATGAAACCATGTATAAACCTCTGCAGTCTACACCTGTACTAAAACCTATGTTCAATGTTGATAACAAACAAAAAGTAACAACTGTAGACTTACTCTGTTTTAAATATGGAAAATTATCACATGACCATTTTTTGTAATAATGAAGTAACATTGCTAAACCTGTGAAAACCTGAATGTTTGGCAAACATGTTACCTGTGATGTTATGCCACTAAACTGATGTATTATCATCTAGAATTGCTGAGAGTATATTAAGTTATTGTATAATTGCCTTTTTAATTAATTGCAAAGTCTTAATTGATGGTGGAGACCAGTAAGAACTTTTAAACTCTGGTAGCATGGTAGCAGTTATAAAAAGTTAGTATGTAGCTAAAAAGAAACATATTACTAACAAAGCAGAAGAAACAGCATGCATTGATGTTGATAAAACCAGTATCCTATTACACAGATAGACAGAAGTAGCAGAACAATATGACCTCTCATTTATGACTCAAACCCAAGACCTCCAGCACACCATGCTGGTTTTTACTGCTGCTGGTCCAACAAGAGCTGTTGGACAGATAGATTTGCAGTTTCATTCCTTAAGAACCCTATCTTTTCATCTAGGAACCCCCAGTATGGTTATCAGGATCAAATTGCAAACACAAACACACAGAGACTGAGAGAAATCCCTCCTGTGACTCAGAAATTAAAACAGCTTAAAATGGTAGTCCATTCAGTTGCTCTCATTCACAATTTAATACGTGATATGATAATAAGGAAATATTTCCCCGCTGTTGAAGAGTTGTGAGAGCAGTGAGTACTATTTTTGATACCCCTCCCTGTCTGTATGGGGAGGAGAACCAGCAGGTGAATAAGCCTACAAATGTGTCCCTTCCTAATGTGAAAAAAGGGGGAAAATAACCACCAGACATAATCATTAGCACATAAGAATCCAACAAATCCAACAATGATCAAGGCATACTATTAGAAAGCACTAACAGTACAATAATGTGGCTAAGGATGCAAAGAGAGGAATGAGGAAAAACTTATTCCAGTTAAAGAGATATTGGAAAATGCATTTCTAACAGAGCAGCCTGCAAGAGCAGTGTCAGTAGCAAGATGATACTAGCACAATAAAATAATACAGTTAGAAGTGTTGCAAAGCATAAAGTAAATGAACCAGTACAGCCAGAAAATGTTACAAAGCAGAGAGTGGAAGTAACTAGCAGAACTGAAGAGAAGGAAAACACTTAATGAATAGATTATTCTAAGGAAAGAAAGTTAGGAAATACAGACAATTGCACAACTTGAGCTAAATTCTAAACTTTCTATCAAACTAAAGCAGGAAGACCCAGAAATAGAGATTTCTAAGTAAGCACTAGATGGGTATTGAGAAGTGTAACAATAAATGTTTCAACAGAGTAGTTAAAGAAGAAGAAACAGTACCCAGCCAAAGTTCTAAATCCATTGTTTTAGTACAAAACAGAAAAATTAAAAAAGGGAAGACTATAGGCAACAGGTATTTATAAGTAAAGAAAAAAATTAAAATTGAAAACAAAATATGTTTTCAGGTATCCTTTTAAGAGAGAAGGCAATCCAGAGTTGAAGAAAGAAAATGAAAGAGTAGTGTTTTTTTCATTCTGAGACAGAAGGAGAGACAAGAAATAGGAGAAGGTGGTGTATAGTAAAGGACAAAAGTAACCTTCATGATATTCTTGTCGAGCCAAAACACAGGAACTCTGAACAAAAGGAAGAGGAGTATATGCATCAAAGAAAGAAAAAAAAAAGTAAAATAACAATAGCAACTGCCACTAAAGAGTACTAGTATGGATTACCTTTTCTAAGAGAAGAGTTAGATAAGAAAGACATAGATATCTCAATATTAATAGCTGAGAAGATATTACCTGTTAATAGGTGAGGATACATTACTTTCTAATATATGAAAGGCTGAATTTGAGGCAACACAAGGGTTATCTGACCTTCAGGTAAATTTGTCAAATTTTAAAAAAAGGCACAATAGGAAGATGACACTTTGAGCACTGTGAAATTTATAACTAGAGTTGTAGGGGAAAAAGTTTAACAAGATGTTCTTATTTCACACCTATTCTTTCAGATGCAAGATGTCCCTTCTTCTTACCTATACTCTGAGGTGCAAAATGACTTGTAATACAGAGTATGTAGGGATAGAAATGAAGTAGTATCCCAGCTTTTGGTGTCCAAGCCTTTGGGAGATGTAGCAATGAGATAGGAAGTCTAACTGAGAAAGCCCCCAAGAGCAAGGAAGGCATGATGGAGGTTAAGTATACCTTTGGTATCCACACATCTAAATATGCAGACATTGAAAATAGGAACTACAGCCTTTGAAAAAATAGAAACTTGCTAATAAAAACTCTGATATCTAATTAGCATAAACTTTGAATAGCAAAGAGCACATAACTTTTCCAGTATGTGGAATACTACTCAGAAGCACATATTTAAAATATCAGAGAGTGACAAAAATCAAAGAGACAACATAAAACCTATAGACTTCAGTGAACTCTATCTTATAATTCTACCACACTCAGTAATTTATTTTTGTTTCAGAAAACTGAAGTTGTAAGATGGGTGTCCCCTTTCTTTAAATTATTGTTGCCACTAGTATATTGGTCTTGTAGTGTGGTATAATGCATACTGAACAGCTTCAAAAATCCCATGTGATGAAGGTGGAGGTTCAGAAAATTGTGTGAAGAGATAAGTCAAGCCCAAGAATAGGGACATACTTTCAAGAATAAGGGCCATCCTAATTCACTCCTGAAAATAGGAATGTTCCACCAAAATAGCGACAGCTGAGAGATCTGCTGTTATCTCATAGAAAAGAGAACAGTGAACCCCAAAAAGAAAAAAAACTAGACATATGAAGAAAGTAGACTCTCACAGAAAAAAAACAGGTAATGCTAATTTTGGGCCCAGCAGAGTAATTATTGGAAGTTTGTGCACCATTTTGCAATAATAATATGACTCCTCACAAAATTAACCGTTGGGAAGATGTCTTTCAAAATAAAGTGGACACAAGAAGCAGATGATGCTTTTAGGAAGTTTAAGAAAGCTATATGCTCAGAGCCCCTGTTAGTATCTCCTGATTTTTATAAACTGTTTATCGAGATGCATCTGCTATGGATTTGGGAGTTGTGTTCTCAAAACTGTAATGAAAAGGAGCATCCTATCTGTTTTGTAAGTGGCAAATGAAGCAAAGCAGAAGCTAAGTATTCTACTACTAGAGCAGAATGCCTAGACATTAAATAGACACTTGATTCCCTAAGGCATTATGTGTCAAGATGAGAAATTACTAAAATAATGAATCATGTACCCCCTTCCCCCAACATGGTTACTGTAAAGAAATTAGACACTGTTATTTGTGCTAGCATGTCTGGCTGAAATTTTGTATATAATTTCAGATTAACCTGTGTATTATATGGCAGTATGACTAAATATGCTATTGTAAATATGTTCTTACATGTTGGTTTGTAATCTGTTTGTACAGAGTGTTTTGGAGACTTGGGCAGTGTCCTTTTACATTTCTAACTGTGCATGTTTGTGAAGAAAGATTCTAAAGGCAAACTGTCTCAGATTCAGCTGATCTGCAGATGATGTCATCGGAATGTTGACAGTTGCTCTGTGTTACTGTCAGAAGCTGAAAGACAGGACGGAACTTTAGAAAACAGCTGTTGGTTGATTTTCAAAGTACGAAATGAAAATTAGAACTGAAACAGTTATGACAGTTAGTCTATAAAACAGTGTGCTGAATACAGTTACAAAAGTAGTTGTCAGTTAGCCAGCTGTGAGCTATTCACAGATGTACTGTGCACTGGATACCCAAAAGAGCTTACCAAGAACTGTAAGCCTGCCTTTGCTCTGCTGTTATAATTTAGTTTAGATCAGGGACAGTGTTCTTTAGTCAGTTAGGAAATTATAACTAATCAGGTCATTTACAGTTTTTTCTGAATGTTGGATTTCTATCCTACAGTATTGATTTCATTTTTCTGGTGATTGAGTTCTGTTTGATTCTTGGGAATTACTGTTTTATATTTTTAATCATTTTGGTTATTATTAAATATTTTTATGAACTTACATCGTGGCTGGCCAATCAGTGCTTTCTTTAGTGAATTGAGAGTGCTTATACTTGCTTTGATAACTTCCTGGGCCACTTCGAAAGCCAGGCTGCTTAGGCCATTTGCTACTATTTGTTTTAATATCTAATTTTCATAATTGGAGACTCCTTTAAAGGGCATGAAGACATTCTGATTGGTAGCAGCATTACCATATTATTTTGAGGAAGGGACACAGCTTGAAATCTGTCAGGCTTTCCCAGAAGTGTTTGAATGTGTGAGATTTTATTTAAGTGAGAGTGCATCATAGGTCTTAAACTGGGACACATTGCTCTGAACTATGTAATAAGGAGTTATATTTGGGGTGGACAGAAGGATACAGTCCAGTCCCAGGCTATAGAGCATGTTCCTGTTGTGCTGTCAGATGACAGTTGTGGAATATTACTCCTGTTTAAGTGGCAGTCTCACATTGGAGTCAGTAGTGAGGATTGAAGCTCCTTAGTTACTGACCCAGGATAGTGGGAGACATCACATTAATTATTGGCAGTTCAGTTGGATATTAACTGTACGTCACATTTATTGGTGCCAGTGGTATGGGATTTTTAATTGGACTTCAGTAGCCTGTAGGTAGTTGTCATTAAAGTGTGCACTCTTGACAGCCAACAAGTAAACATACAGAATCTCAGCTCACCACAGTTTTATTTATTTTTAGTTAGCAAGTTAGGGGCAACATGCAAAGATGTCAGCAGAAGACTATAGTAAGCTGACAAATAACTAGTTGGCTAAGGAGTGTGAAGCCAGAGGACTGGTACATGCCAACCTGATTATGGAAGCAATTAATTCAGCCTTAGTTGCAGCTTTAGCTCAGATCAGCCATTCCGGAGGATATCCAGTTTGGTATTGGGGATGTGCAGCCTGCCGAGACAGAACAATCCACACTTTCTTCAGAGGACATGAGAATCTGTCTAGAGTTAAGGAGAAAGGAACTGGAGACTGAAGAAAGGGAGAGAATGTGGCACCTGGAGGCTGAACAGAAGCAATGTCAAAATGAACTGGAGATCAAATGACTGGAGAATGAAGAGAAACTGCAGTTGGAAGCCAAAAGTCTGGAGGCTGAGGAAAGGGAGAAGCAGTGCCAATATGAACTGGAAGCTGAGGAAAAACAGCATTGATATGAACTGGAAGCCCAATGACTGGAGGCCAGACATCTTGAACTGGAATCTGTGTCAATTTTCCCAGAAGCATTTGAATGTGTGAGATTTAATTTATTTAAGTGTGAGTGTATCAAAGGTCTTAAACTGGGACACATTGCTCTGAAGTGTGTCATAAGGAGTTATATTTGGGGTGGACAGAAGAATGCAGTCCAGTCCCAGGCTATAGAGCATGTTCCCATTGTGATCTTAGGAGAAAATTGTGGAATATTACTCCTGCTTAAGTGACATTCTCACATTGGAGTCATTAGTGAGGAATGAAGCTCCTTAGTTACTGACCCAGGATAGTGGGAGACATCACATTAATTGTTGGCAGTTCAGTGGGATATTAACTGGACATCACAGTTATATCAACCACAGGATGGGAACATGAAGCTCTGTAAGTCAGCCTTATCACTACAATCATTTAAATTCAAACTCCAATACAGGACAGACTCAGTCCCAATGCTATGTATGGACTGCCTGGGGGACACAGCCATCCAGTATGTGCAAAACCAATCATATCAGTCTGGAGGAGTTCAACTGTAGCATAGCATGGGAATTTTCACCAAAGAAAAGAGTACGAATCACTCAGAACTATATAAACAGTAGAGCAAATAGTTCTGACAGTAGTGTTGGAAAGATTCCATTGTAAGTAAAGTAATGTTTATTTAAATGATGAAAGTTCTGTTAAGGTGTACATGTTTCTTTAAGAACAGAAGGATACCTAGCCATATTGAATGTAGCATAAAAACAGGAATTAAAGAAGCCCAGGCAGAGAGCATTTGGCATTTGTGAGAGGACTTGGTGTTCTGTACAGTGGCTCTTGGAGACAGAATCAACAACTGTTATAGAAGACCTTGAAGAATACATTAAAAAATGTTCCTGCTAGATGAATCCAGAGAGCCCTACGATCAGAGATTTCTTCTGAATAATATAAAAGTGAGTTTAAAGCATTTGCTGTTCCTTTAGTTAAACCACTAAACTTTCTGCTAATTTGGAAGAACCTGCTTTATTTTCATTTTTGAATGATGAACTGCCCTAAATTTATAAAGACTAATGGTTTTAGCTGCTGTAGCCTTCCACAGTTTTTACAGAGGTAGTCATATACATTTTAATTAGTTAAACAAGTGGTACTATTCCATATACATACACCATCACATTTCCGTATACCTTTCCTGCTAAACAAGCACAGCATGTAATTATTCATATAACTTATACCCTAACATCAAATTTGGTACAAAATGGGAAACTTGAAGGACAAGCAACTTGGAGTCAAATAAAGAAACACTAAAACTGAATTTTCATGCCAGGTCTAAAGTTCTACTAACACAGTGCACAGAAGGTTACACAGCAACTTTTAAGTTCTATCTTTTTATAGTTGCTGTCAAGGCATTCAGCATATACATCTCCAAATCTCAGCCAGCTAATCTGCAATGGCTTGCTGCAGTAGGGTCCATGTTAATATATAAAATGGTGAATTGCTTCTCACTTTGACAGTTCCTATTTCTGTTTGGATTATTTGTTTTATTTTATTTTTTCATATTTTTTAATTTTTTTCATAAATCAGTCCTTTCAGTAGGCACCAGCTCTTTATTTGACTTCAAAGGCCCAGTAATCAGGCCCAGTAATCATCTTTTTGCAAACAAGACTCATAACAGTAATCAGTATTAGAAACCTCCTCACACAGCATTATTGCTCATTCTGATATATAGTAACCTGTCTGTATGACTTAACAGCCACAGTATCATTGTTCCAGGCCAGAATTGCTGTAATCAAATACAGAACATAATTATATGTACTTCACTGACCAAAATAGTCCCTTGAAAAGAACAATGAAATAGTGCTAGTGCTAAAAGCATACACCTTTTCTCTTAAGGAAAATGAGAAGAAGGAAAGAAAGAAATCTTGCTAAATTTCACAAAAAAAATCAAATTCTGAATGTGTCTTCTTATCTAGAATGTTATTTAGGGAAACCTTTAGCTGTAAATATTGCCTAGCTTCAATGCATATGCAAATAAATGGGGGTGCTATATGCTGTAAGAAATCCTTAACAGGAGGCATCAGTGTTCTATAAAACAACTGCAAATTATTTAAGATTCTCTTTAGTGTGTAAGAAAGATTGTACTCATAGTTGCAAGTATTTAATCTGCTGTTAGCACAATAGGTGTGATGTAAAAAACAAGCTTTCAATCCACCCTTCTTAAAATGGATATATTCTTCATTGACACATGTTGAAGTACTTATTATGAGAGCCCCACAGTTCACTACTTTATGTAATATTCTTAATAATTTGAGTTCCATGGAAGTATGCATATGTGGTTACTGCTGTAACTCTGTTAATTAATGCTGTGTCTAATGCTTACCATTCACTGCAATAAGATGGGTTTATCTACTCTGATATATATGGCAATATGCATGCTTTTGCATACTATGCCCAATCTGGGAAATTCTGTGCTTTTGTATGTTTACTTACAAATTATGAGCATATAAGTTTGTTATCAGCACTATAACTGAATGTATTTTCGTTACACATAAATAATCAAGAGCATTATTGTCAGACAGTGGTGTTATACCAAGTTTAAGTTGGCTTACCCCTGAGGCCAAGTGATTGTAGAGATATTACATTTAGAGTTGAAGGGGTTCATTTCACAATACACAGGTGCATACATGCTTATTTCCCCTCCTGCGAATGTTGCTGTTTGTAGATTACAATTTTAGTGTATTCGTTTCATGCTAATATATATTCAGTCAATTTGCTATTTGTATAAGTGACATCCAAACGTGATATTTTTTTTTTTTGGTATGCTTTTGTTCATCTAGTGTCTGCTGAACATCAGCCCTCCATAATCAGTCAGACCCTTTTTCCCTGAAAGGCAAGAGCTGAATATGGAGGCCATCATTTATGCAGCCATCAGGGTTTTTTTGTATTAGTCACTAACTCCACACCTGCTGTTCATTCAATCATCATCATCTTCTTTTGGCTGTTCCCATTAAGGGTCGCCACAGCAGATCTTCTGTTTCCATTTCTTCCTGTCCTCTGCATCATGCTCTCTCTCACACCAACCGCCTGCATGTCCTCTCTCACCACATCCATAAACCTTATCTTAGGCCTTCCTCTTTTCCTCTTACCTGGCAGCTCCATCCTTAGCATCCTTTTTCCAATATACCCAGCATCCCTCCTCAGCACATGTCCAAACCAATGCAATCTCGCCTCTTTTGCTTTGTCTCCAAACTGTCCAACCTGAGCTGACCCTCTAATATACTGATTCCTAATCCTGTCCATCCTAGTCATACCCAGTGCAAATCTTAACATCTTTAACTCTGCCACATCCAGCTCTGACTCATGCCTTTTCGTCAATGCCACCGTCTCCAACCCATATAACATAGCTGGTCTCACTACCCTTTTGTAGACCTTCCCTTTCACTCTTACTGGTACCCATCTGTCACAAATCACTCCTGACACTCTTCTCCACCCATTCCACCCTGCCTGTACTCTCTTCTTCACCTCTCTTCCACGCTCACCATTACTCTGAACTGTTGATCCCAAGTACTTAAACTCATCCACCTTTACCAACTCTACTCCCTGCATCCTCACCATTCCTCTACCCTCCCTCACATTTACACACATATATTCTATTTTAGCCCTGCTGACCTTCATTCCTCTCCTCTCTAAAGCAAATCTCCACCCCTCCAGGGTCTCCTCAACTTGGTCCCTACTCTCACTACATATCACAATGTCATCTGCAATCATCATAGTCCACGGGGCCTCCTGTCTGATCTCATCTGTCAACCTGTCCATCACTACTGCAAATAAGAAAGGGCTCAGAGCTGATCCTTGATGTAATCTCACCTCCACCTTAAACGTATCTGTCACTCCCACCGCAGTCCTCACCAATGTCACACTACCCTCGTACATATCCTGTACCACTCTTACATACTTCTCTGCCACTCCCGACTTCCTCATACAATACCACAACTCCTCTCTAGGCACCCTGTCATACGCTTTCTCTAAGTCCACAAAGACACAATGCAACTCCTTCTGACCTTCTCTGTATTTCTCCAACAACACTCTCAGAGCAAATATTGCATCTGTAGTGCTCTTTCCTGGCATGAAGCCATATTGCTGATCACTAATCATCACCTCCCTTTTTAACCTAGCTTCCACTACTCTTTCCCATAACTTCAAGCTGTGACTGATCAATTTTATCCCTCTGTAGTTACTGCAGCTCTGCACATCACCCTTATTCTTAAAGATAGGTACCAAAACACTTTTTCTCCACTCCTCAGGCATCCTCTGACTTTCCAAAATTTCATTAAACAATCTAGTTAAAAATTTCACTGCCATTTCACCTAAGCACCTCCATGCTTCCACTGGTATGTCATCTGGGCCAACAGCCTTTCCATTCTTCATCCTCTTCATAGCTGACCTTACTTCCTCCTTGTTAATCTGTTTCACTTCCTGATTCACTATTCCCACATCATCCAACCTTCTTTCTCTCTCATTCTCTTCATTTATCAGCCCTTCAAAGTACTCTTTCCATCCACTCAACACACTCTCCTCACTTGTGAGTACGTTTCCCTCACTATCCTTTATCACCCTTACCTGCTGCACATCTTTCCCAGCTCTGTCCCTCTGTCTAGCCAATCGGTACAGGTCCTTTTCTCCCTCTTTAGTGTCCAATCTCTCATACAACTCTCCATATGCCTTATCCTTAGCCTTCTCCACCTCTCTCTTTGCCATGCGTCTCATCTCCTTATACTCATGTTTACTTTCTTCATCTCTTTGGCAATCCCACTTCTTCTTCGGCAGCCTCTTCCTCTGTATACTCTCCTGTACTTCCTCATTCCATCACCAGGTCTCCTTGTCCTCCTTCCTCTGTCCAACTGTCACACCAAGCACCTTTCTATCAGTCTCCCTTACTAGCTCTGCTGTAGTTTCCCAGCTATTCGGTAACTCTTTACTGCCTCCCAGTGCCTGTCTTAACTCCTCCCTGAACTCCACCTCACAATCACCCTTTTTTAACTTCCACCATTTGATCCTTGGCACTGCTTTCACACTTCTCCTCCTCTCCTTGATGACCAGCATCATCCTACAGACCACCAATCTATGCTGCTTAACTACACTTTTTCCTGTCACCACTTTACAGTCTCCAATCTCCTTCAGACTGACCCTCCTACATAGGATATAATCCACCTGAGTGCATCTTCCTCCACTCTTGCTATTCATTCATTATAATACCAATTTAATGTAAGCATCACATACTGGTACTATGTGGGACCTGTCGCATGAAATAGACATTATGTTTATCATAGAGATCTAGTTTGATTCCAGTTTTGGCTTCATCTATTGGCTCCTGTTACCTCTGAAATTTCTGTCATACAGCATCTATGATGTGGCTTTATTGGGTCAAGCAATCCGTTATAAACTTGAGCTGTATTAGGGCCAGATTTCTTATCAAGATATCAACTTCTATGAATGTGTCTTATGAACAGGAACAAACTATAGGGTCCTTCTCACTTACCAGTTATTTCAAGAATGTTAAGGCCTTCTTTCAGGAGTTTTTGGACGTCTTCCTTGACACAATATATATATATATATATATATATATATATATATATATATATATATATATATATATATATATATATTTTTCCCTTTTTTGCATAGCTTTTTCCTCCATGCAAATGACTATCAGTTGATTTTACTGCCTAACCTCATTTGCTGAGTTTTCTTATCAATTTTAACTCTCTTGGATTTCTTCAGCATTAGAACTGAGTCATCCTGGGACAGTTTCATACTGCTGCTGTGTTTTTCTCCATTAACCTTGACTCCACTTGTGTTTTGAGGATGGGAGATATAATAAGTGCCACCACTGATCCACTGTTTAGGCTACTTCTGCCCACCTCACCCTTGAAAGCACTTTGTAGTTGTTTCTCTAATCTCCACCAGGAAAACTGAACTCCTTCATTTCAAATGCTCACATTATTGAAAGAGAAAAATCTACTCTACCCTTCCCAAGTGCAAATGAGGATAATTCAGTTACTTCCACAAATACTCCACCAGCTTTGACATTTTGATCATGTTGCTCTCACCAAGCTCATGTATTTATGCCACTTTCTGCAGGCCTCATCCTGCACCAACTAAGCATCTTCTGTTTTGGCTGAATGTCCGTGGACTCTTCACCTTCCAAGTTGTCTGCTCCTCTTTAGATGGGATGTTTTTTCAATCTATAATTAAGGACTTCACTTATACATAAAAAATCCACTCTGAATCTCTGTATCCTGGATATTAAAACTGTTCCATTGCCTTTGCTTTTTCAGGAAGATTGCTGAAAAGGTATTGCATAAGAAACCTACATTTTTCCTACAAACTCTTGGACTCTTGGAGGCATGTTGGTGTGACTTCAGAACATGAAACAACAATGATACAACATTTGTTTGAGTTGTTAATGATTTGTTTGTGGCTGGAGATCACCAGTGGAATTCTCTCACAGTCCTGTTTGATCCATCCTCTTAATCTAACAAATTGATCATATGATAGTTTTTGAGTGCCCTAAAGATCTGCTGGGGTATTTTGTCCACAGCAGCAAAGTGATTTGTATTTTCCCCTTCTGGGTGCACTAAATGCATACTATCAGGTGTTACTCCATCTAATCCCTTCACTCTGACCTCTGGGCATACTTAGGGCTGTAGTTTGGCACAAGACTTCATCACTGTGCATATAGGTTACCATATCATCAAAAGAAAAGTAATAAAATATAACTGTTATGAAGACTGTACTTACAGTATATCTGTCTATTTCACTCTCAGGACCACGTCCCCCCCTTACTCCCTTTTGATCCTATGGATGACTATCAGAGAGCATCAATACTTAGATTATGAAAAATGACTCAGACTCAATCCTTCCAAGATTTATACCTTGGCATTTCATGCCACCTACAATCTCTGACAGAGCTCCCATCCTTCACTGTATATATATCTGCAGTTATTTAGAGTTTATGTTGAAGGTAAAAAATCTCTGCATGATTATTGATAACTGGCTGACATTTCAGGGCCAGAAGTCAGTCACTGTCAAATCTCCTTGCAACTGTTTGAGGAATATATTATCTGAATTAAGCATTTTGGTCCTTCTAATCATCTGTATCTTATAGTCTGCGGTTTGGCTGTCTCTTACCCGGACTGTTGTAGTGCTCTGTGCCACCCTATAGCTAGGACTAAACAGCCACTAGAGGTGTTTATTATATACAGAAGCAGAGATTGTGCCTGTGGATTGGCTGCATCAGTCCCACAGAGTCCACATGTTACTGCCATCTCCTTCTGCAGATGCATCACCTACAACCCACACGTGATCCCATTGTTCTGACACCCATGCTACTATATTTAGGTTATTCCGCTTTAATAGATTTACTGCATTAGTGAGTGTCATGATTCTGTCATCCTCTCCCACCTCCTCTAATTTACCTATCAGTATTACGTACTATGGAGCCTGTAACCTGTTAAATATCATTTAAGAAACACACGTGGCATATTCCAACAACCAGCTCTGCCTTAAGTCCCATCAGCCTGCTTTCCTCTGTTTTCATAATGGCAGATGCTTTTGCTTTGAATGAAGCCTTTATATGCTACATCTAAGGAAATCCCTCCACACCACATGCTCTAGAGACCTCAACATCATTACCACAATTAACAGAACATGCTGGAGGTACAGGTTCATAACCCAGAGATTGCCCATGCTATGGAACAGACTTCCCATACATGTCAAGCAGAGCACCTCACTGACACTCTTCAAGAGAAATCTTGATGAGTGGATGGGAAACAGAAAATTCACCCTGGGGATAACATCAGTGGCTCTAATTGACAGAGGTACTGGGAACTAAAGACAGATGGCACTATGCCAGGGCAATCCTATGGCTAGGCTTGTAAAGGCCTCAGGGCCATTAGCCTAGTACACACCTATGAACCTATGAACCTATATGTAATTAGACAGTAACGTCTGAGAAGTCTACGTTTTCAAGGGCTAAGAGACGTAGCCAAAGGGAGAGCCTCTGCTGTAAATACACATTTGACTAAACTTGTGTCACCTGGTGAGGCAAAAGATAATAACTTAAACAATGTCACTGTATTAGAAATCTAAACATAACAGCAACTTTGGGTTCTACATGACTTAGGTTTATAGCACAGTAGTGGAAATCATGCATTCAACACTCTCTCACTCATGACATAACAGGAAATATTGAAAACTGTCTTATGGATGATCAGTGTTGTACATATCAGATTTCTAATATGTCTTGTTATCCGGTATTTTCTGTACTATTCAACTTTAAAATCAACTTCTCTCTGATAAAGGCATACTTTTACTTTTTAAGTCATTCCCTAGATGTGTGTTCATTTCTTCATATAAATGTATTTTTTCGTACTGTTAGCAAAGCCTTTATTTAAAAACACTAAATAATAGCAACATGCATAATATCATATCAGATCTTATATAAAGGGAAACTATGGATGTAATAACAGAACAGAAGTGTACAATAACAAAATACAGAGAGAGTGAGAGAGAGAGAGAGAGAGAGAGTGTTTGCGTGCACATGTATAAATGCAAGCCCAAGAGACTGTTGTCCTGAGAATTATTTTCTTCTTCCGTGACCTTGACATGTTTACCAGTGATATGTCTATCCCTGTGGAACTGTCACCACGATGATTCATGTCCATCCAGAGTGTTTGGACAGCTATGCTATGTACAATTGCTTGGAAGATTTGTATTGTGGCAGCCTCCGTGTTTTTGCTGCATGGACATAAAGCATCACTGTCAGATCATTATCTTGGAAATGGATGCTGTTGCTAGTTGCCCTGAACTTCCTTGTCATATGTGAGTACTTCTAAGTGTCTGCAAATATCACTTTAAAACTGAAACAATACTGAATAAACTGGATTTTATTTTCAGGAGAAGAAATAATTCTAAGACTACCACATCCTTTCTTGGTGCTTTAATGTGCTCAAATATGTAAGTGCGGTGTGGAATTTCGCTCCCAAATTATTAAATTTAAATAAATCAGCCTTAAAAGCTCTATATCATTTGTCACAAAAACAAGCATTAGACAGTGAGATGCAGCTATCATCTGAATGCAGTTTTAGCACCTGAAGTGAAAGAGAGGTCCATTCAAGGTGATTTTGAAAAACTGTTGGGCACTGTCATCTTTATTCTGGATTTACAAGAATTTTGAAAGCAGCAATGCATGCAGTTTTACTCATGGCTGATGATTATCCATATTGCAATTTAAAGTGGAATGTTGAAACATATTCTTTCCTTAACAACAAGATTGAGTGTCATCTTCTGTGTCTGACTCATGCACAGAAGCAACACAAAACATATTACTAAAATAATACTCTTTATGCCATCTGTCAATGAAGTTTTGCTGACAAACTTCATTTTATGTTTATTTTCATTCCAAGTCTGTTTTTTTTATTTTACTTTTATCTACCAAATATCAAAGTGTATTAAAGACACACTTGCATTCATAGTTGTGATATTATTTGATGTAATTACTTACATATGCCCTACGTAACAGGAAATACAAATAACGCAATAGCTTTTAATGCAATGGACATTTCTCAGCATCACACATATCAAAATGTATGGTGCACTATCAAAAACTTACAATGAATAATCAGCTTAAATGCTCATTTTTCCTTTTGGATTGAACGATACTAGAACTTAATTAGTTCTAAGGGAATTAAAATCTTAATTAATTTAAAATTAGTCCATTTTAATGGCTTTAGTGCATCTATCCTTGAGCTTAGCAATCGCAGGTTTCTTACCAGCACAGTGATCTGTATTGTCTCTCTGTTGGAATGGATTGTCTGTTTTAATCCCCTCTATCCAAGAATTCATTGCATGTTTCTAGGTTAATAAGGTTGCAGATTCAAAAGACAGACTTGCCCCTAGATCAGAGGAAAGAGCTAGTTGATAAAAGAGGTGTTTTACTTGGCCAGGACTCATCCACATCCATGGTTCAACTGGCCAGTGAAATAGGAAAGGAGATTAACATACCTCTCAACGATCCAGATTTTTGCAGAATGTCTAGATTTTGCCTCATATTTTTGGTCTGTTACTCATAAAATCTCTGTTTTTCTGGTAAATCACTGGAATGATCTGAGGATTGAAGTCACCAAATAATGACACATATTTGAATTTCAGACTTCAAATCCTTCAGAAATTTTTGTTACTCTAACAACTTTCTAAGTTTATAAGAGTAATATTTAAAATCAGTCTCTATTTCTGGGCCTTTATCCCCCCATTTTGTCAGGCTTTGCCCAGATTTCTTGCCCTAAGAGGTTGAGAGGTATGGTACAATTGCAAAATCAGCAAAACAATAATGTGGCTATTGTTAACCAAAGCTGGCATTAAGATGACACAAGCATCATTAAGGACGGAAAAGCTAAGCTTATATTTCATAGTATTTAAACTGATATCTGGCATGAGACTTCATTGGTGGAGACACTGATATATGTATTTACACTTTTTAACATGTTTAAGAGGTTAGAGCGGTAATGGTACTGGTGAAACTGCAGTGGTTACAGTAAATGAAACTGTGCTGTCTGATTTGCATTTCAAATACTGTCATGAGTGAAGATTCAGTGACCAGAGGTAATGAGTGATCTGCTTTACAGAACTTAAAAATGAATGCAGTCATTTTCTCTAGCTGAACTATCAAGAGAAACTCATATATATATATATATATATATATATATATATATATATATATATATATATATATATATCATTAATATATTTACACTTATTTCTGCACTGAAAATGGCAGTACCTTAAAGCCTCTGGTTCTTAGATATGATGAAAGTCCTCAATTTCATTGTGACTGAAAATAAAATGCATGCATATTTTAGTGAGCTCATGCATGAAATCGCATTCTTAAATGTGCACATTTTCTTAGGACAGCATCAGATCTCAGCTGCGTCAGACTATCAGTTTCACCACTTATATAAACTGTGATTGTTTGCCTCCAGTCCTTTCCCATGATACTATTCCCAAATATCACCATGGTAGAAAATGAAATGCTTGCATCTTGTAACGTTTACATTGTTGTTCTAATGCATACTCCTAATGACATCATTCTAGCTGTGTTTTATAACAGGATATAATCTCTCCATGGGTACACTTACTTGCATCTCATACCTCATAGCAAACCTTGTTCATGAATTGACACAAGTAATTAAAATGCACCGAGTAATAAACTAAGTATTGACGTTACATGGCTGCATCTACACATCTGGATCAGCCATCTGATCGTCACTTATTCTCTAAAAGTAGCTACTGTCTAGATGTCATAAGACAATCTGTAGTTGTGCAGTATTGTGTAATAACCATACTCCCTGAGGGAACAAATCAGTTGTCTTGGCATTATGGGTAGATATACCTCAGGATTAGTGTTACTGTACAAACAGCACATGCATTTTCAAAGGGAAGCATATCTTCAGTCAGAAAGTCACATGAGTTATGTTATACTAAACCTGCAAAAAAATCTTCTATCAGTGATTCCCAACTCATTTCTACCTCTCAGACTAGACATGTTTTCTGTGACTTTCAATTTGTCTGCCAGCTGTACATATAAAACCTATTATTTTGGAAGAAAAGCATTAAATACATGGTCTGAACAGTTCCCTCAGTGCTCAGCAAGCTATTTTATTAAACTCCAAAGGAAATCAGAGCATTTTGGATCATGCACTTTTTACCTTGTGTCAATTAGAAGTTTAAGTATGGCTCTCACTTCACTCAGAAATTTGAATGTGGCTCTTAATTCTATAATGTTTGAACTTTGTTGCTCTCAAGAGTTAATTGTAATCTTAATAAACCAAATCTGTCATTTTGTTAAGAATGCACAACTGTGTACATTAGTAATTTACTTTTCTGAAAACATTTAACCAAAAAGGAAATTACATGGTTCCCGCATTCTGGCAATAGTTGTTGCTGTTGTTGTCTTTCGGCTTTTCCCGGTTAGGGGTCGCCACAGCAGAACTCCTGTCCGCTAATGATTAGCAGTAGATTTTCAGAAAAAAAAAGAATTCTTTAGGAGGCAAATCTGCAGAATAATTTTCCTCAGAATCTGATTTTTCATTCTATAGAGTGGGAACTTGAGAAACACTACCCAAGTTACATTCTTGTCCCTCAGACTGGGAATCATTATCTGATTTTTTTTTTTAACATGCGGGGAAGATTCAGTATTTAAAGACAGAAAGACTCTAAACAAACACTTAAAACCCAACAAATCCTTTGTCTGCTTTAGCAGGAGAAATATTTGTAGTTTTATGTTTTCTTTTTCTGGAAAGCACCCAGAAAAAATAGTGGCTTGAAGGACAACTCTCTTCCCCAGGGATAAGGCTCCTCAGTATGGCTTAGTGAAGGAGCATCCCTGGTCCCATCCTTGATGCCATTAAAAGTGGTTCTCCTATACCCAACAAGACAGCTGAGTAGCAACAGAGGATGTGCCCCCAGGTCCTTTGTGGCTTCCCAAGGAGCAGCACAAGGGAGACTGAGAGCAGAAGATGAGTGGTTTAAGGAAAATTGCTAAAGCAGAGTTACCCATCAGTGACTGAGGTAAAGAGAAATCTGGGGTAAAGCCCAAAGCCTCCTGGATATTTTTTTTCTTTTCTTTTTGCAGTTCAGGGAGGGATCTGCAGTACTAAGGGGAACCATGTCCATGTCCTAGCCACAAAAGGAGTTTCACAGGTAGGCAGCAGAGCCTTGAAGGGGCAGTGTTACATCCAAAATAAAAATTGCTTTCTGAGGTAAACCATTTTAGTGAAAACTACCAAACACAGTATATTCAGCACCTCATAACACTGTTATGCAGAAACAGCAAGGATTTCTTTACAAAAAAGAAAATGATAATAAACAATGGAATCCCCACAGGGATCCTTAACTTTTTGTAAGCTGAAAACAGTGTCTGACAAGCAATTAGTGGAGTTTGGATGATTTAGTCAAACAATTTGACTGGAAATTTATGTTTTGTGGTAAAATTGTTTGATGACAGTCCCAATCTCTAACTACCAAATGCCAATATTATTTGAGGTGAGTTCTACCATTGTATTAATGCTACTTAACTTATTGTGTTAGTAATGACTGAAATACAGCACAATAGATTAGAGTACAAATGACTGTACATTTTGTTGACTTTTGCCTCTGTCTCTGTGGCCCAGGTCATGACTGAGTAGGCTCCTAGGGCTATTTCATTTATCTGGTTAACAAATATCAAATAAATAAATAAACAGAACTGTGTGCAAGTAAAATTAAGAAACAATAAGTACATTTATAAATACAAACTAAAGAGAATAAAATCAAATTGACAAGCAAACAAAATAAAGCAAAACAGAGACTGCCACAGATATCCAGCTTATCAACAAGTCAGTAAAAACATCAAAATAGCAGCAGCTAGGTCCAAATAACTATAAAGGAGAGTCCAGATTTAAATATCAGTTTAGAATATAAATAAGACTTTAATGACATCACTGGTAGCTTAGGAACTATGTTGTGATCAAACCATGCTGGAACAAGGAATTCTGGTCTTTATGTCAAATATCAAACTTTTAGAACTAATCTCAGGATTAGAGTTTTCCATGGCAGAGCAGGTTGTCTGTGGAATGACCTATCATTACAAATAAAAGCAGTCAAAAGTTTAGAAACATTTAAAAGGTATGAGATAATTATTTTGGAAGTAAGTTTTTTACATATCTGCAAATAGTAGAAAACTATAATAATGTCTATTCAAGGCTTCGAGTTTGGATTACCAACACTGAATATTGAATGGCCTTTGGCAGCCAGCCAGAGGTGCAGATCCCTGTGTCCGCAGCAAAGTAGGTTCCTCAGATGAGGAACCTGATAAGCAAAAGATCAAAATATAGACATGTCCAACCTTACGCATGCAACATGCAGCAACCCCTATGAAGCAAAGGGCAAAGTCTCGAGAGTGTAGTTCAGGACAACAAGCTCCTTCAGTGACAGAGACAGACGGAGAGAAAGTGAGAGAGAAAAGTTAATGAGCTTCAAACTTGATTGCTTTGCCTTTCAGTGAATGACCATATCAATGATTTTTTTGTTTGTTCTGTTTTGTTTTTATTAAAATGGCTATAATCAGGAAGGACTATGACAGAAAAGTCCGTGCTAATTACAGCCACCAGATCATAATAAATATAATATTCTTCATTGGTCATCCCACATATATCTTTTTCTATAAACCAAATAAACAGTGCAACACTGCAACAATAAAAAATAATTAAGTAATAAAAATAAAAATAGGTACTGACTGAGGTATATTCAAACAACTAGGGACAGTGTAAGCTTTCATGTAAAGCACATCTGTAAACTAAATTCAAAAAAGTTAGAATCATCTCTCTGCAACACATAGGTTGTAGAAAAACATTTACCAATAAAGGTTTTTAAAGCCCTAGATTTCATAATAAATCACAAGTGACAGTGATAATTAAAGCATGGCCTTCAGCTGGTTAATCCTGGGTTGAATTTAGAAAATGCTTTGACCACAAAGTGTTGCCGTGGCTCAGTAAAGGGGGGAAATGTCTACTTATTATTCAGTAAAACTTTGGTGAACAGTTGTAAACAACTTGCTGTTTACGGCAAGCTAGTTGTACTTATCACTGCAATTTGCCTAAATGCCTGATTTAGAGAACTATTTCAGCAAAACGGAACCACTTCTCTAAGGTGGGGTTGGATTTTAAAAAAATGTATGCTTGCAGTGGCATGCTACCTTGAGCACTTCGGTCATACCTGATTCCCTAAAAGGGCTCTATGATTCCTCCTGCTGCAAAAGCAAAGGATGAACTGTGGAGGATTACTTTGGATTTCATAAAGTTAGTGGCCCTCACTATATTTGTAAACACTGACAGTATACAGTGGTGGGCATGCCTATGTATACTGACAAAACTAAGGCCTAGCTTATTTAAATCAGTGGACTTTCCTGATGTAGAGACAATCTTTTCCAGTATATCAGCAGTTTCACTGCAGTTATTTAATGTGGAAAGCTCATATACCTATAGCTACACTGCTGACATACAGGACAAGCAGTCCGCATGACCTCTGTTCTGTTCTGTTCTGAACTGTTACAACTGGCAATGCCTGCATGCAGCTGCAATCAGTGTGCAGTTTAGCTGCAACTTCAACTTCAAGTCTCCATATTTTATAGATGTTCACTATATCTGTTCACTGTCTGCACATATTACTTATTGGTTTTTTTTTTTGTGATACTGCGGACATACTAGTGTTTTCCCTGTTATGCTTGCAGTGTTATGGAAAACATACAGGTTATGTTTCTGAGCTGGCCATCTTCAAGTGAAATTAGGGGCTATTCATCAGGATCAGATGCCTTTGTGTTAGGAGAAGAAAGGCTCACCATATAATAGTTGTGAAACCCCTTACCTGCCATGGTATAGCGTTCCTGGTGCACTTCCTTTAGAATGTGGCAGTAGCTGCAGCACATCTCTGGAACACTTGCTGACAAAGAAAATGTGCAAGTCCAGTTTAAATAAACCAAAATGATTTTTGGAGGATGCTAAAACTATTTACTACACCCCCAATCTTTATATAGCCATCTCTGAGATCTCTGATTCATGAATGAAAAAAGGCATCCCCTTGCAGCAACCCAAGATAATGACCATGTATTTTGATCACTAGTGTGCTTAAATGGTAAATTTGTACAGATAGGCAATGAATGATCACCTTACTTTTTTACAGTGCTAATACCAATTGTCACACACACTTTCTGTTGCCATGGCAATGAGTCACAAGAGGATGATTGGACTCAATGAGTCCTATAGTAACCTATCACCATAGGGATACATGTCTAACAAAACAATTGGTTAAAACTAAGAAGCTTATCCAATAGGAAAGTTACCATTGAATGCTTCACTACTGGCTGTTGACTAATTTCTAAAACTGCAGTTGGCCACTGTGTTTCCAATCAATAGTAAGACTATGAATCTGCATTTGCATATGTGGTCCACCTCACATTTGTGACTGAGCATCTGGGTTTTAAATAGAATCTGTAGCAGGATTCACATATGATCTGAAAAAGGCTATATCAGCCAAAAGCGCTTATCGGACAAATTTTTATTCCTGCATTTTCCAGTTTTACTCAATAAATTTGTGGTTTTAACAGTTACATCATGGTGCCATGGTGGTCTGCCGAAGGTCTTCCTTGCAGTTTGTTTTGTTTCCATTGGCAGCTTGAGCAGTTGTAACAGTGTTTATTATTTTACTTTTTTACAGTGCGTCATATGAACTTTTTTAGATTTTACGTCATGACGTGGTTTAGAGTTCATAACAGTAGAAGAGTACAAACATGGGTAACACTGACTAAAATAATTCAGTTGCATATCTTTCAATATTGAATGCTTCCACTGTAGACTGAAAATATCGATTCAGTCCCATGTCCCCTATGGAAGGTCATATACTGATTGCTGAGAAAGTGCCCAATAATTACAGATCATCTGGACACTTTAGTGTCATTCATTCCGAAGGTACAGACTCCTGACATTATTTATGCCAACTCCCAGCTTTGGGGAAAGGAGAAACATCCCAAAACTGATGTGCACAGCACTATCAAATAATCCCTAGACCCACAGTGGTGGTGCTGCGGTAGCATTGTTGCCTCACAGTAAGACGCTGTCTGGTTCGATTCTCAGCTAGAGCGTCTTCTGCGTGGAGACATGTGTGAATGGGCGTACCTTCGTTGAAGGTTGTGCATCAGGGCTGGTAACTCGGCACGTAAAAATCAACTACCAATCATTAGTTGACCGGAATTCCGCTGTGACGACCCCTAACCGGGAAAAGCCAAAAGAAACAACAACAACCTTAACACATGTGCAAGTGATTTTCAAGCAATCACTGCTTGAAGGTACACAGGACAGCCATTCATTACCCCTTGGGACAAATATTTTCACTAGCATTCAGATTATGTAAAACACCCTTAGAATGGTTAACACTTCTTTAAAAATATACATGGTAACTTTATCAGCAGTTAAGAGTTTTGCTATTTTTAATGTGAACATGTACAGCACATAAGAAAGAAAAACAGTATTTTTAAAAAGATCAAAGTTAAGACTGTTGAATGTTGTATGGGACAGAGGAATAAAACACCAGTGTGTTTTTACTGAACCAAGATTAATTTCTCAGTGTGTTATATTATTATATATATAAACCGCCACTGCAACCTTGTTCCAAACAGTAAACACCTGAACGCAAGTTTATTAAAGTAAAATCAAGCGTTTTCGCCACAAGTCACTTGCAGCTTCATCAGAGAAAATACATTGAAACCTTAAAAACGCATGTCTTAAATAACTTTAAACAGGAAGTGACATAACACATTTCACGAATTTAAAATTTAAAATGTAAAATGAACCAGCGCACCATCTATAATTAAAAACAATCCTCACATCTATAACTAAGACAATACAATATACACGCATTAAAAAGCAAACCTAGAAGGTTATAAACATAAATATCCAAATGTAAATTATGGATAACAAACCTCCTAATATATACTATTCTTTTACTTAAAGAGTTGTTTGTCTATGCAGAAATTTATATTTATTATTTGTAGGTGGTTTCTAAATACTCCCTTTTACTTGAAAATCGAGAATTAGAATGGCAACTGAAGTTAGATGCCTTCAGGTTTCCAGGCCTTAACGAAAATTGTAACATATCTGCTGTTCTTAAATTAAGAAGTTACATGAGATAATATATTTATTCCCTTTGTGTAATCATTATTATTATTAATTTTATTTTGGTCCCGTTATTCTCATAGTAGATGGTAAAAAGGATTTGATAAATTATTATATTATATTATATATAGATATTTGGTCTTTTTTATTTTAGAGGTATTAATTTATTTTAGTATGTGTGTATATAAATATACATTTTTTTATTATTTTTTTACACATTTTCATACCTTTAAATTTTGGTATGTGATAGTTTATGGGGTACGCTTAGTGTACTGTTTGGGGTGGTTATATATATTTTTAGAAACCACCTACAAATAATAAATATAAATTTCTGCATAGGCAAACAACTCTTTAAGTAAAAGAATAGCATATATTAGGAGGTTTGTTATCCATAATTTACATTTGGATATTTATGTTTATAACCTTCTAGGTTTGCTTTTTAAGCGTGTATATTGTATTGTCTTAGTTATAGATGTGAGGATTGTTTTTAATTATAGATGGTGCGCTGGTTCATTTTACATTTTAAATTTTAAATTCGTGGAATGTGTTATGTCACTTCCTGTTTAAAGTTATTTAAGACATGCGTTTTCAAGGTTTTAATGTATTTTCTCTGATGAAGCTGCAAGTGACTTGTGGCGAAAACGCTTGATTTTACTTTAATAAACTTGCGTTCAGGTGTTTACTGTTTGGAACAAGGTTGCAGTGGCGGTTTATTTTTATTGCTTTCTTCGTTTGGTAGCTGTTTATATTATTATATATGATCATTCCCAATTTAAATTATTATCTGGAATTACAGTACAATATAAATTATTGCATTTATAAAAATCATGCATTATTGTTCTTTACCATTTGGTCTAGGTTTAATAATCTGAAAAATAGTTTTTAAGCATTTATAATTATATGAACCCAGCAGCCTTTTTCCTTTCAGCTGAAATGAGTGGTAGTATTAAATGGTGAAACTGCATTTTCTTGTCTCTTTTACAAGTACTGCAGGCATCTGTATCAACACTTAATAACCACTAAAATGGAAACACTAGGAAGTGAATAAAGAGAATGTGTACAGATAAGAAAACCTCTTTTTTGTGGACTACAAAATAAGAAAACTAGCACAAAATATACATTTAGTGAATGGTTTTCATCCAAATGCAAAGGAATGTTATCATGTGATTATATTTTGTATCTGTTTTGCAGATGAGACTTCATTTGAAGCTGGAATACGGGTACAAATCCACAGTCAAGAGGAACCGCCATACATCCATGAACTGGGTTTTGGGGTTTCACCAGGGTTTCAGACATTTGTGTCATGTCAGGAACAAAGGGTTGGTTAACTTTTTCATTCAGATTCCTATTTATGTGTTTAAGTTTGTGTGTGCATGCACATGTGTGTGTCTGTGTGTGTATCTGTCTCTGTGTGCATTTCTATGTGTGATTGCTTTTACGTCTGTCTGCCTGCTCACAGAACAGACTTGAGTGCAGCCTTAGGCAAGCCCACGCTTGCCTTTGTAGGGCTCTGCATGTAACTACAGTGGACTCCAACTCCTAACATACAGTTTACAGTTGTAACCATTCAATTACCGACATGTCTTGAACCTTCCAGGTTTTTGAATTTCAGGGTTGTCTTTGTAAACACTTATAAGCTGCATCTGGATATGCTATGATTTCCATCCTATAATGTTAAATACTACAAAATGAAGTATGTTTTAATCAAGCAGCAATACCCAACAGGGTGGGTGTTACAGGAAAATAACAATGCCCAAGGATGTTTATTAATTTAATCAAATTATTTGGTATGTGAGGACATACATTTAAATATTTGCCCTTATTTAGTAACAATAAACATACAAATATTATTATTTGTATGCTACTGAAATCAAAGTTCTTTCTGACATATGTGAAAAGATTGTTGAAGGCAAAAAGAAATATGAGCTTGTGTAACCTGACATTTATATATGGTAAGAGTTGAAGGCAAGCATACAATACAATGACAGCTCAATTGTAGCAGCATTAATGGTGGAGTTGTACCTTTATTTTCTGTCCAGTCTTGTCTTCTGAAGAAGTCTCCTTCAGACATAGATTAGGGAAAGTGAACTATCTTTTCTTGCAGTTATACTGATTGACACTTGATTAATGTATTTGCTTTGTAGTCCATCACTAGTTTTGTCATTCACTCTTTTATTTTGCAACATTTTAATCTAGGCAGAAGTAAATTAAAATATTTATAATGAAATATAAACATGCCAAAAGCTATTTAGTAGGAACCAAATTGTGTCAAAATGTCAGTATATAGAAATGCGACTTATTTAATGGATCGTCACTGTGGTAGAAAATGCTTAGTCAATGGCTTTATGCTTTACCCCGCATGCATAATTTTATTTGTCATACAAAACTAACAACCTGTATTAATAATCTCTTTTGGTCCTTGAGTCCCTAAGCTGCTTCATTTGAAATGAGTCCTATTAATGTGCACTAAATTACACTGCCAATTTATTTTCCGAAACATCATAATGGATAGCATGATTCTATGCTGGGCAGGTGTATTTAGACAAAATGCGGAACAGGTGGCATATGGTTATGTTTCAAAAGCAGCAAGCTCATGTTCTGCGTAGGGAATAGAATTTTGCTGTAACTATAATGAACCTGTTAGAAAGAATAACTTAAGCTGCATTAATATACAGTGACTGTGGTGTTACGGTCTTTTACTCCAAACTACTGGCATCAATTAACAATGGTAATCAAGAACTAACTGATCATAACAGTGTATAGTAAATAATGATGCTGCTTTGAGCAATGATCAGCATCAACCATCCCCAAACAGGTTCAATACCATACAGCTATGAACGGTGTTATAACCACTGGCATCCTTGGGATTTGTCCACCTCTCTTTCTCTCAACTGCATGCCTCACAGTGCTGTCTTAACAACAGTAACAGGACTGTGGCTAAACATAATACATTCACATATACATAAATGATTTTTCTGCAAGTTTAATAACACATTTTCAGTGCCACTACCCTCTCCTGCTTTTATGGTAATACACATGGCCACTATCCAGAGCAAATTGATATACTAATGTCACTATCACTACACACACTTAAAATAAGCCAACCATACTTTTAGAATATAGTAGATATAGCTACAAAAGCTAAGCGCTTACCCTCTTCTAAAGACAGATGACAATAGTTATAAGTTAACAGTTGTGTTTGATTATCCTTATGTACATTAGTAAGCATTCAGCCACATACTTTTGAGATTTAAAAATGAAATTATTTATTTAAAGAAATTGTACAATACAGTTTAAAAAATAAATATACATGAAAGTGTGCACTTGCACAAAAAAATGAATGATCAGACAAATGGCATTAGCAAAACACTATTAGCTTGTCAGTTAACAGCATACGTACTGAAGATGACTATAATCAATCTACCTAAAACCTGCAAATAACTCATAAGTGAAGTCCATAAACATGAAATAACTGATAATTGAAGCAAGAAGCCTCTCTTCTCAGCTGCAGTCCTTGTAAAATTTTATAAAGTCCACAGAACATTTATAGAAGAATACACAGACTACAGCTGACTGACTGACAACTTGAAGTGTAAGTATCCACTCTGAGCTTAGAAGGAAGGGTGTCATTTAACTGATAAATTTCCAGAAGTGTATATGGGATAAGGTAACAATGGTAAATATTCAGTTAGTACAGCCTTTTTAAACAGAATCCCCATTTAAGCATTAGATTAGAGAATCAGTCCTGACAATAATATTAATGCATACCACACACACACACACACATATAGATAACAGATATACCTTTGTTGATATTTTACTGAAACGTAACTGTAAGTTGTATGTAGTTTTTTTATATTATACACCTTTGCTACATTTCTACTAAAATGTAAATTTTAGATAGTCCTGCACACTCCATCTCAAGTACATCTTCACTGGAATAAATACATATTTTATTTAACTTTTTCAGTTCAATTAGAATAACAAGAGCACTATTACACTGCCAAAAATAGCTACTACCACTGCAAATGTCTTCTTCTTCTTCAGTTAGTCCCAGTTTCTCTACGACTCAGATTAAATATCCCCACTCTAGTCTGTTGAAGTTTTTTTCTGCAGCAAGCATACAAACAGCAGTGGTGGAGGAAAGAAGAAATAAATCACCTCAGGGTTTTGGTGAAAAGTACATATGAAGTTTCTAGGATCCAATTGTATGATAACACTATTGCACAAATGTAAACAAATTTTATGAAACGGAACACGCTGGACCCAGATGTACTCACTAATTTGGGAAATGAGCAGACTTGTTATCTACTGGTATTGGATTGTGCCTGAATGTATTAGCATTAACGTACAGTTAGAAGAAGGCATGCCCAGCAACTGCTGAAAGAGAAATAATGCACTATACATATGGACTGTACATAATTTATTGTATGTCTACTCCACTGTTTTGTTATAAATATATTTAACTTGGAAAAGCATTCATTACAAAGTAAGACAAAATCACATAAGTAATAACCAAAAATATATTAAACAATTAACACGAATAGGAAAAAACAAAAGAGACCAGCCATCATTTATCATCCAATCACTTCATATGCAATATCAGAAGGATACATTTTAAGTGTGGAAGCTAGCCAATGAGGAACACTCCCAATGCCACTGAAGTAGTAAGTTCTACAGATGGGATGCATGATATGCAAAAAAATGAACACCAGAGTTCCCTAAATGCATCTGTGGAACCACCAGCAAACCTTGAGTGGGAATCATAGTTGGGATATATGGTGCCATTAATCAGATAAGAGGGACCTGAGTCATGTATAGACAAGTACACCAACACCAAAACCTTAAAAATAATTCTAAATCAAACCATCATCTAACGTAGATTATGAGAAAAGAAGTAATATGTTGACAACAAGTAGTACTACTAACTAACATAGCAGCAGAGTTCAGCACTAACTGTAAATGTTACAATTCAGTGTTGGGTAGTCCTAGACAAATAACACTGCAATAATCCAGCCTTGATGAGACTAAGGAATGAAATACTATTGAGAGATCAGCTTGAGACAAAAAGTGTTTTATCCTAGATATGTTTCTTAAATGACAACATGATGATTTTACAACAGTGGGTCCTGCATTGTCAATCTGTAGTGCAGAACAACATCTAGGTTATGCACCTTTCCAACAAAGTCAAACTTTTTCCCATCATAGAAGATGCAAATATGCAGGAATGGGATACTAGAATCCGTCAAAGTAGCACCACCTTGGATTTGGAGGCGTTCAGTTTCAACCATTTATATGAATGCTAAGAGTGAATGGTTGAAGATGACTGGCTAAGGAATACCCACGCGCCATTGCACTGTGTGGGAAGGAGGGGGCAGATCTGAGTATCAGACACATTACTCTGGTATGCTAGCCCCTTTCCCTAATAAAGTCTTCCAATGGAAGCATACAGACTGTGAATAATAATGAGCCCAAGACTGACCCTTGTGGAATTTCACAATCCAGACTGTATGAAGATGTATTCAAGCCTGCGCAAATCCTTTAGAAATGGCCTAACAGGTAAGATGTGAACCAGTCTAAGACCAGAGGACAAACCTCAATAAAACCTGAATCATTCAATCAACATGCCATTGACAACAGTGTCAAATGCTATTGAGAAATTCAAGAGGTCCAATACTGAATAGTTTCATCATTCTCTGGCCATCAGGAGACTATTTTCTATATAAGCAAGGGCAGATTCTTTACTGTGGTGATTGCAACATCCAGACTGAAATGGGTCCATGACTTCATTAACTATAAGTCTGAAGTTGCTTAAATACAATGTTTTCAATCACCATTCCTAAAAGTGAAAGATTAGAGATACAGTAGAAATTATTAAGTATATTGGGGTCTACTGTTGGTTTCTTTAGAGAAGGGATATCACATCCTGTAGCACCCTGCTAGTCCATGGAATGCTTTTAACTTCTAGTTGAAAATGGGCAAATATGACTAGTACTTGTGCCTTCTTACCTAATAGGAATACTAAGTCAAAGGTATGACCCAGCCTAAGAGTTGCAGATGTAATTATCTGAGCAAACACAAAAACTTTCATTATACAGCTGAATTATTGGTCAAAAGCCCCTGACTAGCCTCCAACCCAAAGGTTAAAGTCACCCAGCACTAATATGTGCTCATGATCAACTACAGAGTGAAGGAGACAATCAGTGAACTCCTAAAGGAATTTCCTCACACAGAAAGATGAATAGTAGATGAGAAGAAACCTATACTTTGTTCCTGCAACCAAGATATGTTCAAAGGAGGTAGCGTGCCTACTGGCAACTGTGCCTATCATAGTTCAGAACTAGCACAAACAGCCAGTTCACCCATACTTTCACCCCTCCTAGGACACTGTAGTATTAGAAAACCAGGCAGAATAGCAGAGGCTAAGTAAGGGTCAAATATATCATCCAGCCAGGCTTCTGTAATAAATCCCAGGTCAACATTCTCTAGCAGGTCTGACGTGATCCCTCTCCTGTTATGTTGTACTGCAGGAAGACATTGTACCTAATTTTGTGACTATTACCTGCCCTTTGACATATTTTATAAATGGCTAAGGTATCCAGGTACTACGGGAAAAACATTGTACATAATCTTACAGCTATTGGCTGTCTTTTGACAGATCTCACCGAAGGAAATGTCTTTTATGCTGCAATACTCTATTAGTGTAGGTAGAGCATTTAATGACCTGAAAATACTGTAATGGTCTGTACCCATGTTATTGACTCCTGATTTTATTTAGAAATTTATTTTTATATGGATGAATCAAAGGTGGCTCTGGAGGAACAGTATTGTCTCAGGATATTCAAGATGAAGAGCACCCTGTATGCTATACAGTACATGTTGAAAATTAAGCAAGGCTGAAAATATACTTTCAGCCATAGAAAAGGAGTGTGAAGCTTGCAAAGAAGGCCATCTTCTCATTAAAATATTACCTCTTAGGTAGACACTTAACCAGGAGACCATCCATACCTTATTGCAATGGCTGAATAAACAACAGAGTATCACGACAGTCTACCCAATAAGCTGTCAATCATAGACCTTGGTTCAATAATATGAATGCTGATGGTTTATCTAGGTCTTACAACCCAGTTGTACAACTCTAAGACTGATGGTTTTGCACTTTGGGGAAGGGGTTTAGTTGTGATATCTTGAGTGTGAAAAAGGTAGAATGTGCCTTTGCATTGATCTTGTATTGTCATACTCCCATGAAAATTAGCCAGGCATTTATTGCATTTGAAAGAATAATAACTGCCAATTTAGCAAGCAATAATGCCTGTCAGGGAGGGCATTCCTAGAGAAATAAAGGACTGCCCAGATGTCCTGTGAGGCCTGATGCCTCAGGCAGAGGGCCTCTATACCCTCTGGAATATGCATTATTTCCCCTATAATTCTGACACTTGATGGCATTAAAGTGTTTAGATAATGGGTTATCTGTTAAATTGTTTTTTATTTGTTTTTATTAGCATTTTTATATATATTTTATATAAAATAGTTCTACTGCCCAATGTTTCAGTGTTGCTGCAGTATTATGTAATTGTTGGCAGAAATATTTTACATCAAAAATATAACTTATGATAGTATTTAACTCACATTCACACACATATGAATAGGGACAGAATGACAGACAGGCGTACATAAACACAGAGTTTCTCAACAAGGTGCCCAGCAATTACAACAACTTTCTTGACTGAATACATCTGAATTGCCTGTTTGTTATCAAATAAATGAAAAATGGATTCATGACAGTGCAGGGGACTGCAACCCTCATTCCCATCCTTCTTAACAGCCCCTGATTTTTCAGAATGTTCCTGATTTTAAATCAGATCCTTGCTCATACTCTATATATTCTGGTAATCAACTGAGGATTGTAGTCAGTCATTAAAGGCAGACATTGTAGTTTCATACTTTTTATTATTTAGGTAAAGTGTATTCACAGAAAGCTTCTTGCCCTGAGTGTTGAATTATTGAGCAAGGAAGTTAGGAGGTATGCACTCTTCTTTGGGATGTTAGGAGGTATGCACTCTCCTTTAGAAAATTAGGAGGTATGCACTCTCCCTTAAGAAGTTAAGATGTATGCGCTCTCCCTTTCACCAATGTTTTCTCTCTCTCCTCCTTGCACACACACATGTAACTGCATTACATTTTGTTTACTTTTTTTCCACCTCTATACATAGCTTTTTAAGTCATGCTTAATTAGGGGAAAGTAAAACGGCAAGTCTTTGTAACTCTTGCTGCTGCAGTTCCCTTTGGTAGTTAACTTTTTTTTTTTTGCTATTATTTTTTTATTTACTTTTTTACACTAAACAGAAAAGCTGTGTTTAGCAAGTGTAAAATAAGGCAGCTATTTATTTTTTTTTTTATCCATGCTTCTCAACAGCTTTATATGCTGCCATGAAGTGGCAGGTGTGACATTGTGAGGAATTGCCAGTTGTACCAGAAGAAGTGAGACAGTGCATGTGTGGCATATGCTAGTATGGCTGGCTGAAGTTTTATAAACAATTTTATGTCATTTGGCTGTCACATTAATTTGTACAGATACTTGTATTAAAAAAGTATTTGTAAAAGTTGATTATGTTAAAAAATGTTGCAACAGAATCTTAACAGAGTTCTGAATGTGAACTGTGCCAGAGTCAGGTCAGGTGACTAGATGTGATGGAATTCTATAACAAGCTGAAGGGCAGTACTCTGGCAGCAGCAGTCTGTTTTTTGGTTTTGTTTTTCTTTGGAATCTGATACCTAAAAGATCTATGTCAGTTATCACAGTTCAGTAATAGTTGTTCAGTAGTAGTTAGTTGCTCAGTTTAGTGTGTGGAATATCTCATCTTACCTTTTGGAAATGAGCATCTCAGCAGTACATCTTGCCTTGCAATATTAAGTGAGCTAAATAGGGACAGTTTGTCTTTAGTTAGGAAAAGCAAGAAGAGATTAGTATAGTATGATTTCTTTCTCTGCATGTGAGATTCTATCCAACTGGGTTATTTTATATTTCCTGTGGCTGAAAACTCTGATGTTTATTGTAACTAAATATTACGTATTTCCTGCTTTCTATTTTATTACCCACTATTAAATATTTTTATATCTTTTTATTGTGGCTGGTCTTTTACTGAATATTTTTAATATTTTGACAGTACTTGTGCTTATTTCAGTGTCACTGTGGCCACTCTGAAAAGCCTTACTGCTTCAGTCACACTCCACCATTTTTATAAGTATTAATTTGACACATTGGTTACCCCTTTGTAAGAGCCTTACGCTATTTGGCTGGAGGCAGCAATCTACCCTGTGGTATGGAGAGAGAGAGGACACAGCTGGTGAAGCTGTATCAGCCTTTCCCGGGTGTGTATGTGTGTGTTCATGTGAAAAATCAGATATTCAAGTGTTTGTGCCAGATACTTGGAACTGGGACACAGTCTTGTTTGGGATCTGGAGAGACAGAGAGTCCAGTCCCAGTGGAGCACATTCGCTTTGTGTTCTTAGGGGAAACTGTGTTGGATGCAGAAAGAGATGCATTTGAAATACTGTGTAAATCCATCATTCCTATGTTTAGTGACCTCCTTTCACTAGTGTCAGTGGTGAGTATTAGGGCTTCTTGATCTCCGGCCCGGGATAAAGAGGACATGTTATCACATTTTATCGGCATCAGAGAAGTGGGATATTAATTGAACTTCAATAGCTTGTAAGCACTTGTCACTGAAGGTGTGTGTACTCTCAACAGCCACAAGGTAAACATTCTGTGTTTCAGTTTCACAACAGTTTTATTTATTTTTGTTAGTTTAGTCAGGAAAAGCAGGCAAAGACGTCAGCAGTAGACTATAGCAAGTTGACAAAGAACCAGTTGGCCAAGGTGTGTGAAGCCAGAGGACTGGTGCATGCTAACCTGAAAAAAGGTGATATGATTTCAGTCTTAATTGCAGCTGCAGCATGGTCTAGCAACCAGTGAGATAACCAGTCTGATGATGGGGATGTGGAGCCTTAGGAAACAGGACAGTTCATCTTTTCCTCAGATGATTTAAAAATCTGTCTGGAGTTAAAGAGACTTGAACTGGAGGCTGAAGAAAGGGAGAAGCAGAGTCAGTATGAACTGCGATGCTTGGAGGCTGAGGAGAAGGAGAAGCAGCGTCGGCATGAACTAGAGGACAAACGTTTGCAGACCAAAGAGAAACTGCAGTGTTTGGAGGCTGAAGAAAAGGAAAAGCAGTGTCAACATGAAAAGGAGATACTGACTCTTCAACAGAGTCATGGAGGTAATGGGGAGGGGAGTGACTGAACCCCAGAAGCAAAAAATATCATTACATATCTTCCACAATTAAAAAATGATACTGATTTTGATGGTTTTATTCATATATTTGAAAGGGTATGTAAACAGTATGATGTTGACCAAGAGCTCTGGGTATGGCTCCTGATCCCTTACACCATGGTAAAGCTGTAATTGCTGTTTCTAAAATGTCTGATACTGACTGTTTAAATTATGAAAAAGTAAAACAATGTTTGATAGACTGTTTTAAATTAACACCTGAAGCTTACAGGAAAAAGTTTCATGAGCATAGACACAAGGCAGATGAACGTGCCTTCTTCTTCTTCTTTCGGCTGTTCCCGTTAGGGGTCGCCACAGCAGATCATCTGTTTCCATTTCTTCCTGTCCTCTGCATCTTGCTCTGTCACACCAAACACCTGCATGTCCTCTCTCACCACATCCATAAACCTTATCTTAGGCCTTCCTCTTTTCCTGTTACTTGGCAGCTTCATCCTTAGCATCTTTGTCCCAATATACTCTGCATCCCTCCTCAGCACATGTCCAAACCAATGTAATCTTGCCTCTCTGGCTTTGTCTCCAAACCTTCCAACCTGGGCTGACCTTCTAATATACGTATTCCTAATCCTGTCCACCCTCGTCACACCCAGTGCAACTCTTAACATCTTTAACTCTGCCACATCCAGCTCTGACTCCTGCCTTTTTGTCAATGTCACTGTCTCCAACCCATATAAGATAGCTGATCTCACTACCCTCTTGTAGACCTTCCCTTTCACTCTTACTGGTACTAGTCTATCACAAATCATTCCTGACACTATTCAACACCCACGCCATCCTGCTTGTACTCTCTTCTTCCCCTCTCTTCCACACTCACCATTACTCTGAACATGACAGCCATTCACCCACCTGTGAAAGTAAGTGCTTAACTCAACAATATGATCACATTCACTTTCATCTGTCTCTTGGACTAAGACAGAATATATATGTGTGAATGATAGGGAGGATAGAGGAATGGTGAGGATGCAGGGGGTAGAGGTGGCAAAGGTGGATGAGTTTAAATACTTGGGATCAACAGTTCAGAAGGCAGATGAAAGTGTATGTGATCATATTGCTGAGTTAAACACTTACTTTCATAGGTGGGTGAATGGCTGTCAGGTCATCACTTTTGAAAGGCTGACAAACCTTATGATGAGAGAACAAGTCCATAGCACTTTTCCTTAAGACATGAAAATCTGGCTGGCAGAGCAAGAATTTAACTCTGCAGATGAGCTGGGGAGAAAATGTGAGCTCTACTTAGCAAGCAGGGCATCACTGCATATGAAGGGAATACCCAGTGCTGCAGATGGATATAAGGGAACTCATGGTGGGCAGCCTATATAACCCCAACAGAGTCTACCAATAACAGAGAAAGCCACTTGTTCAAGTACATGTCCAGGACCAGTGGTTAGATGTTTTAAATATAACCAGAGGGGCATGTAGCATACAAATGTCCATTGAAGCAAGGTCAAGAACAAAAGGTGAGGGAGCCAGTAAGTGGAAATAACTGCCTGCCAGTGGAAAGCTGTCTGGAGACAACAGAGGTAGCAAACTATCACTGAAGTTTGTATCCTATCTTACTGGATGGAAGACAAGCCACTGCTAACAGAGACACATCCTCTGAAATAACCTTTGTAAAGCCTGCAGTGGTTAAAGAAGAGCAGTACCTGTATGGGCAGTCCACACTAGTTAGATCTTTTGGAGGGACCCCATTCCAAATACCTTTGGCTAGGGTTCAACTTGACTGGAAGGGTGGAAAAGAGAACAAGTAAGTAGGTGTGTTTGAGGATATGCCTGCAGATGTCTTAATATTGAATGATTTTGATAATGTAGTACCTTGTGTGCATTCAGTTACACACAGTCAGGCTTGGAAACAGACAAGAAGGTCTGGTAGCCTGAGGGGACCCGGACAGACCCCATGCCTGAAGTTGAGGTTGATGATGAGTTTATTTCAGGGAGGGAGCTACACTGTAGCAGTAAGCCTGAAAGTGAGACACAGCTGCTGGTAGGTACTGATGTTCCTGTGGACAGGGTGATTGCAAAGACATAGGTGAGTGGTAGTACCCAGGCTGACAGTGAGGCATCGCTATCAGAAGATAGTAGGCTTCCTGTGGAAGGGGAGTTGGGAGAGGTTACAAAGACAGAGTTGAGACAAACTCAGATTTTGGAATCCACCTTATGTGGCTTGAGGGAGGAAGCTAAGGATGCACCTGATCCTCAAGGAAAAGGAGAGTGTGTATACTGGAACAAAGGATTACTGTACAGAGAGTGTACCCCCAAGGGAGGGCTAGAGGGTGAGTCAATATGGCAGTTGGTAGTGCCCATAGCCTACTGTCTGGTAAATCTAGCAATAGCACATGACATTCCTTTTGCAGATAACAAAGGGTTACTGTATAGAGAGTGGACCCCCAAGGGAGGGCTAGAGGGTGAGGTAATATGGCAGTTAGAAGTGTCTAGAGCCTACTGTCTGGCACCTATAGCCATATCCCATCACATTCCTTTTGCAGGTCATATGGGCATAAAGCATACCAAGAGTCATATTATTCAGAATTTTATGGGCCTGGGATTGCAAGGCATGTAACAGGGTACTGCAGGACATGTGAGCAGTGCCAAAAGGTAGGCAAGGCAGGGGACAGGGCCAAAGCTCCATTGATGTCTTTGCCTGTGATTGAAGAGCTGTTTCAGAAGATAGCTATGGATAATGTGGGGCCTCTGACTTCCCCACATTCCATGGGGAAGAAGTATAACCTGGTGGTAGTAAGATACCCTGAGGTGGTGGCTCTGTCCTCCATCAAGGCTGAGAAGGTGGCAAATGCTTTGCTAGACATTTTCAGCAGGGTAGGTTTCCCAAGACAAATACTAACTGACAGAGGTGCCAATTTTATGTCAGACCTGCTAGCTTGTCTGTGGAAGTGCTGTGTGGTGATGCACCTAAAGACCAACCCCTACCAACCCCAGGCTAATATTCTTGCGGAGAGGTTAAACTCTACACTAAAGACCATGCTATGGGTATTTGCAGACCAGTTTAGGAGAGAGTGGAACAAATATTTGCTCCATTTACTGTTTGTATACAGAGAGATACCCTAAGAATCCACAAGTTTTTCACCCTTTGAGTTGCTGTAGCATGAGGAGGCCTTTAGATTTTATTTGGGATGAGTGAGAGGGTGAGTGTGAATCCCACAAGGAGTCTGTTGTGGCATATATCCTAAACCTCAGGACAAGACTTAGGGAGCTCATGGCCTTGACCCAGGAGAACCTGGCAGGAGCCCAACAGCAGAAAAAGGTCTGATATGGCAGAAATGCTTGAGTCTGAGAATATGCTGTGAACAGCAGGTTATGATGCTCATTCCTGTTAGATACAATAAGCTGCAGGTAGCTTGAGCAGAATCCTTCAAAGTGGTAAGGAAGGTCAGTGATGTTAATTATATGGTAAACTTGCTTGACAGAAGACAGAAGCACAAATTGTACTATGTTAACATTATGAAGCCTCAGCATGTCAGGGAGGCCCTGGGCAGACTGCAAATGGCATGGTTGACCATTAAGCCCAGTAAGTGTCATGTGGGTATGGCAGAGGTCTCTTGCCCAGGACTTAGAGTGCGAGTTGGTAAGATTAGGTCAGAATTTGCTAAGGTGGAAGATATTCAGGCATGGTCTGTCCCCATTACCAAAAAGCAAGTTAGGGCATTCTCGGGGACAGCAGGGTACTATAGAAAGTTTATTCCCAATTATAGTACAACAGCTGCTCCCCTCATAGACCTGACAGGGAAAAACAGGCTAGATAAGGTAGTGTGGACCCCATCCTGCAAGCAGATATTCCAAAAGCTTAAAGGGGCTTTAGGAGAACCCCCAGTATTAGCCAGTCCAGATTACAGCAATGCCAGTGCAGATGGGTTCTCAAGACAGGGAATAGGTTAATGTGGTCCAAGACAAGCCCATTTCTCTCAAGCAACATTTTATCAGGGGCACTTGAAAAACTAACTTGAGTCATCAAAGGGGGGATGTGACATTGTGAGGTATTGCCAGTTGTACTAGGAGAAGTGAGACATTGTATGTATGGCATATGCCAGTATGGCTGGCTGACATTTTGTAAATAATCTTATGTCATCTGACTGTCACATTAATTTGTACAGATGCTTGTATTAACAAATGTATTTAAAAAAGTTGCTTATGTTTAAAAAAATGCTGCAACAGAATCTTAATAGAGTTCTGAATGTGAACTCTGCCAGAGTCAGGTGACTAGATATGATGGAATTCTATAACCAGCTGAATAACGGAACTCTGGCAGCAACAGTTTGTTTTTGTTTTTGTTTTTTTTTTTTTTGGAATCTAATACATAAAAGATCTATGTTAGTTATCACAGTTCACTAATAGTTGTTCAGTACTAGTTAGTTGTACAGTTCACTGTGTGGAGTATCTCATCTTCCCCTGTAGAAATGAGCATCTCAGCAGTACATCTTGCCTTGTGATATTAAGTGAGTTAACTAGGGACACTTTCTCTTTACTTTAGTTAGGAAAAGTACCATGAGATTAGTTTATTATTATTACTTTTTCTGCATGTGAGATTCTATCCAACTGTGGTATTTTACATTTCCTGTGAATGAAACTCTGATGTTTATTGTAACTAAATATTAAGTATTTTCCTGTTTTCTATTTTTATTATCCATTATTAAATATTTTTATATCTTTTTATTGTGACTGGTCTTTTACTGAATATTTTCAATATCTTGAGAGTACATGTGCTTATTTCAGTGTCACTGTGAACACTCCAAAAAGCCTTACTGCTTTGGTCACACTCTACCATTTTTATCATTATTAATTTGCCACAGTATAATTGGTTACCCCTTTGTAAGAGCCTTACAGTATTTGGCTTGTGGCAGCAATATACCCTGTGGTCTGGATAAAGAGGGCACAGCTGGTGAATCTGTGTCAGCCTTTCCCAGATGTGCATGTGTCTGCATGTGAAAAATCAAATATTCAAGCATGTGTGTCAGATATACGGAACTGGGACTTAGTGCTCCAAGGCGGGTGTTGTTTTGGATCTGGGGAGACAGAGAGTTCAGTCCCAGTGAAGCATGTTCCCTGTATGCTCTTGGGGGAAATTGTGTTGGATGCATGGGCTGCATTTGAAATACTGTGTAAATCCATCATTCCTGTGTTCTTAGTTGACCACCTCTCACCAGTGTCAGTGTTGAGAACTGAGGATCCTTGATTACTGGTTTGTGGTAAAGAGGGGAGCACCATCACTGCAGGAAACATTTATATATTAATAACCTGTTGGAAAATATTTATTTCCAGTATGACATGAATGCATGTTTTGCCCATTATCTAAGCTTGTGCAAAAGAATGTAACCTGGAAGCAAACATACAGGAAGTTGTCTCATCAGTCATCAGTCAAAGGTTCATCATCGATCAGAGCAGGGGTTCAGGCCAAAGATATCAGTTTTCTCTCTGAAACCAGTTCAGATGAAGATTTTTTTTGATGGAGTGGGTTGGAGCTGAAGGGAAGGCCTGCAGCAGTGATCTTTGTCTGGCTGCTTGTTGCTGGAGTGGCAATGTGAGACTGAGCCTGTATTGTGGCAATGTTTCTTAAGGACTATAATCTTACATAAAAGGTACAGTATGTTTTGTAAATCTCTTGTAGAATTAACTGAGAAATGTAAATTGAGTTAAATTGCTTCATTCTCTTCTGTAAATAAATCTTTGTTTTGACACATTTCTGCCTTGTGTGGGTCTTCAGATTCACCTGACATCTAATGACCCATCCAAGCTTTTATAACAACTCTCAGATTATTGGTAATCTAGGTGTGATAAGAGAGGAGAGGAGCACTAAAAGGTTGTCCACATAAAAATGATACCAGAAAAACGACCAACCTCCTAATCAACAAAGAATCCAAGGGTTTGCCTAACTAAAACATTAATAGCTAGTGCATGCAACAAAGGGGGGGCAACCTTGATTTACCCCATAAGACAAAGAGATCTAATCAAACATCTATTTACAGGCGTCAACCTTGCTTTGTCATGCAGATGAAAGAGATCATATCAAGCATCTGTTTACTTAAGTACACAGAGGTATGGGAACTCTACTTCTCCTGCAGTCATATACCACAAATGAAAGGAGAATAACCTCCTCTAAAACCCAAAATAAATATTCTTATAAAAGCCAGCCATGGTCTTCTCAATATAAGATCCCAGAAGAAATTTTAGGACCTTCATACACTGTACCAATTCTATTAAGCCCATAACATACTTCAGAAAATTCCTGGGCTGCTGACACAAAATGAAAGTGGACTTGACTAGATGTGCCAAAGGCTGCAACACAGATGTCAGCCTAATGTCACATACCTTCATATTCACCTTGATCAAGGTAATAAAAACATCCTTCACAGGTTTTTCTAGCTGGACACTATGCCTGATCACAAAAGTGAATATAGCTCTGGGCAGAAGCACTCTATAAACATTAACAGAAAAGCCACCAGGACCAGATGCCTTCCCAGAGGTAAGCTGCTTTAGGACAACTCAAACCTCAGCCACTGAACAGTGACCTCACAAGTCAAAAATTGTCTGATCTGTAGTAAGACTCAGTAACTAATCTGAGTTACAAAAGACTCCAGCATTCCCCTACCCCATTGGTACCACATACAGGCCAACAGGATGCAGGTGCCTTTGAAATAAGGAATAGATTCTAACAGATAAGCAGACTGAACTGCCAAACATCCATGTACCTCAAATCCTTAAGACCACTGCATCAGCCCCTCAGGTTTTTCCCCCTAGCTAACATTCTCAGACTATGTAGTAAATCAGCATAGATGTTAGATCTCATCCTCTTAGTAGCCGGTGTATCTTTAATTCTAATAACCCGTGTTCATTTTAGAGGACCTCTAGCTGATGTGATGTCATAATCACTGTGAGCTGCTCCACTAAAACTGCACACCTGTCATAATCTCTGTGAGATGCCCCACTGAGACTGCACCTCTCCCATAATCTCTGTGAGCTGTCCCACTAAAACTGCACACCTGTCATAATCTCTGTGAGCTGCCCCATTGAGACGGCACCCCACCCATATTCTCTGTGAGCAGCTGCACTGAGACTGTACCCCTCCCTTAATCTCTGTGAACAGACCCACCGAGACTGCACACCTCACATAATCTCTGTGAACAGATCCACTGAGACTGTACCCCTCCCTTAATCTCTGTGAGTTGCCCCACTAAGACTAAACCCCAGACACAATCTCTGTGAGCTGCCCCACTGAGACTGCACCTCTCCCATAATCTCTGTGAGCCACCCCTCTAAAACTGAACACCTCCCATAATCTCTGTTAGCTGCCCCATTGAGACTGCACACATCCAATAATCTCTGTGAACAGACCCACTGAGACTAAACCCCTCCCATAATCTTTGTGAGCTGTCCCACTGAGACTGAACCCCTCCCATAATCTTTGTGAGCTGCCCCATTTAGACTGAGCCCCTTCCCTTGCCTCTAAATCTAAATCCTGGCAAACCTATTTATACTCTCTATTTTAATTCTCCACAAGGCTTGGAGACATACCTCTCACTTTTTAGAGGTAGAAATCTGGACAAAGCCTAAAATAATGAGGGGGCACAGGATCAGAAATAGAGACAGTTTTTTAAATACTGCTGTCATGAACTTATAAAGTTGTAATTGTATGTGGAGCAGACCAAAAATATGAGGCAAAAATCTGGCCAGTCTGCAAAAATCTGGGCAGTTGAGAGCTATTCTTGGAGATCAAGATCAAAACCTTTGAACTAGAAAGCACTTACAAGTATCCCACATAAAATTATCTGAGATACAGTCCCAACTGTGTGGATAGCACAGAAGAGTGCAGGCTTTTTTAAAAGCATTCTGAATCCTACAGGAGGGCAGTAAAGGATGAATGAATGAATGAATCTGGTATTTATTAAAACCCCTTTAAACTTAGTTTGCTGGATAAGTAGAGCTCTCAATCCATACAAAACCAGACACACACCCTTTGTCAAGCTAAGCAGTATAACCAAAGTAACTTCCACTAAGATCAGGCAGGGCGAGTAATGTCCCTGATGGATGACAACAAAGGTCATCTAAGTGTTAAAATATCCTGTCTAATCTAGCCTAGAGCCCAAATTGAGCCACATAGTTTTTGGGGAATCTATGACCAGTATTTCTACTGTATCCATGACTTCATTCAAGAGACTGTCATTCAGCTTCCCCTTATACTCCAGTCTATCCAAACTCATACTCAAATGGACACCAGAATTAAAATCTCCATCCATGATCAAATCCCCTAAAATAGTGTCCAGAATGATGAAAAGTAACACCCATAACTTAATACTGAGAAATTTGGGGTGCAACTACATAGTGACTACCTTGAATATTCTGTCAACAGCTATGCAAACAATGCCCATTACAACCCCTTTCTGTCATTAAATGCTTTAATAATTCAAATTCCTATTCTCCAGAGTATGTCAAAATAACTACCTTCTATCAATCCCTGCTGCAACAGTTGATGTACTGGATAAAACAACCCCCCCCCCCCTCATTACACTTCTTATGTTCATTCCATCTAATGCAATAAATGCAGTAACACTGGGTCTGTATTTTAATCCTTAGGTGCTGGAAGATGTTAGCCCCCTTTATAAGATTACAGACACCATTAATGTTCCAGGAAATTACTTTGAAAGATTGCATCAAGGAAAATGTAAACAAGCCATTTTCACAGTTGAAGATGTCAAACACTCTAAAGGATTCATGCCTGACAAATAAACTGCCAGAGTAAGAATTCCCAAAACATGCTAAAAACAAAATTATATATGACACACCTACAGGTGAGGAAGAAAAAACTGATATCATTTGGACAGCATGCACAACAGCACACAAAAATGAAATCCAGCTAAAACGGGGAAGAATAGAGGAAGGAAGGAAGAAAAAAAACAAGACTGTGCATTACCTGACATTGAACTGCACCTGCTCCTGTTCCAACAGCTGCACATTGCCGCTTCAAAAAGCGGGGCAAGTAAACACTTAAATATCCAAAAGACCATCTGTAGCATCTCAGTGGGGTGCATCCAAATGCAGCAGACCAAGACACTCAAAAAATGTAAATGTGAAAAGATGTAAATGACATCTGACCCATCTCCTCTAAATACAGGTGTGAACCACCAAGCAATGAAGGGGTAAATCCATGTCTGCATAAAGCAGTATGTGGAAAATTTTAAGGCAATACTGCCTGAAGCCCAGTTCCCTGATAAAAAATATTCAGCCATAGTAAAGAGTGAAAACATTCATCTGCATGACCAAACCAGCCAAAGCCACCATACAGAATACCATGGCCTCTCAAACTCATTCATGCATTTAGAAGTAGAAACTCATCAAACAATGGCACCTCACAGCTGTAGAGTGGCATAACCATAAACATAAAGGAATTGCACAGTAATGAGGGGAATACCCTCTGTCTGAAGCAAATGCTGAGAACCAGGTCATCACATTCCCAGTTTAATTTCTTAAAGTCTTTTGGGTTTCTAATACCATGAAGGGAATGGACCCCATCCCTAAGCCAAAGTATGATTAAAGTTCATGAAATTACTATTGTTTCGGTCTTTGATGTTAGCCAAAAGTGCTCTTCGCAGCACCTGCAATGTGCCCAGAATTGGCTCCTTCTGTAATTCATACACAGTTACGTGTATCAGTAGCATATCTAAATATGACTGTAAATTCTATTTTATTAGACTTGTTGCTCCTACTACTACTATTGGAAATGTCTGAGTATCCTTCTTCCACATTGCTCTCATTACTGCCTGCAAATCCTGGCATTTTATGACTTTGTGTCTCTCTGTATGTATGACACTGTAATCGCTGGGTGTAGCAGTTTCAATGATCAATGCTACTTTTGTCTTTTTTTCCTGGACTACTATATCTAGTTTTATTTTCACGTCTGTTTTTTGAACTGTTGGTAATGGGTGATCCCATGTGATATAAGGTGCATCATTCTCTACAATACTTTATGGTTCTTATTGCCAATGCTTGTCAATTACTTCAATAGACTGCAGTGTTTGCACAATCCATAGTGCAATAGCAAGGCTGTTTTTTTTTTTTTTTTTTTTTACGAAACCTACATTTGTTTGTTCCTCCCACATGTACAATGGACTTTGTAAACCAATGTATATGTAGTCCACAGTCCTGGGCTGCCATTTTTAACCTTTCATCTTTTGGTTTCAGTTCACCTCTCCTTTACCATTCCTGTGCCAAAAACTGATCAACATGAGGTTGCTCCAAATCTCTGTGCTTGCCACAATATTTATGCCTTTCCACATCCCTTTCCTTCTCATCTGATCCTTCTCGTTATATTCTTTCTTTTGTTTTTTGTCGCATTCAGTTGCTGCCTGATTTTTGTCTACTTCTGGTTTGATTTCCTTTCCCGCTTGATACAGATATGCTTTTGCTAAGCTAAGCAGGGAAATCATCTTAGACTTGTTCTCCAAATGTTATACAACCTTCACTGTGTTTGGATCTGATGAGGTCAGCAGAAATGTATGTAGTCCCATGGCTGCAGGTCTATACATGTAATCAATTTCGAGGAAGCCCATACCTCCTTCAAAACAAGGAATATATAATCTTGGTACACACTGATTTTCATATATCATTTAATAAGCATTAAGCATATTTCTTACTTTCCTGTCCAACGTGATCCAATACCATTTTAGGCAATTCTGTCACCTCAAAATTGTAAGTTAGAACAAGAAGAGCACATTGGTTTATAGCTTGGACTTTATTCGTATATGTCAAGGCTATTTTCGATATTAGTTTGAGTCTTCAGAAGTATTTCTTACTGAGTTTTATTCACATTTGTTCATGTTTTATTGGTAATAATTCATCAGTTCCCAAATATTTGTATCCCTCCTGCTCAAGTTCCTTTATATCACATTTCTGTCCCAGATTGATATTTTCTTGGTACTGCAACTTTCCTGCTTTAAACATTGTTTATACACATTTATCAAGATGAAAAGAAATTCTTACATTATCTTAAAAAGTTTTATCCACTTGCAGTTGTGCTTTCAACACTTCATCTGATTAAGTCCACCACAAAAAGTAAATGAGAAGTCTTTAAACAAGGTCGCTTTCTGGAAATAAAATTGTAACAATGGCCTAACCTGTTAAGCAGACAGCTTAATGGGTTAAGTGCAAGACAAAACAGCAGTGGTAACAAAGAATCACCTTGGAATACCCCTCTGAATTTTTATCCCTGGAAAAATAGCTTGCCATTTGTCATGGCTTAACTGCAAAGTGGTTTGTCACTGTTTCCTGATCACTGTGATGTAATTGATCAATGTAGGGTGTAGCTTATATATCTGTAAGCACTCCTTTATCCAAGAATGTAGGATACTGTGAAATGCTTTTTTGTAAACTATCCGTGCCTTACTTAGAATCTTCCCCTTTTACAATTCTCTATTATGGCTTTATTTATCAACAAATGGCCCTTTGTTCCATATGACTTTCTTTTGTTATCCTTTTGTTCTGTGGCTATGAATGAGTTTTATTCTAAATGACTATAAACTCTGTCTGCATTAATTCCCATATATAGTTTGTATATTGTTGGAAGGCAAGATATTGCCTATAGTTTTTAGCTTGGCTTACAGGTTGACCCTTTAGGAGGAGTATCATTTTTCATGTTATTAACCAGGTTGGTGTCTGCTTAGGATGCACATATAAGTAGCTCTTACTCAAGGCTAAATCTTTGTATAAAGATGTTAATACTTTCAGCCAGAAGTTAAGTACTGCATTTGGGCATGGGGTTTTCCAGTTAGGAACTTTTCTTAATTTGTCTCAGTGTCTCTAGCCATTACTTCATCCCATTTGATATCCTCTATATTTAAACTCCTTACTGTTTCTTTTAACGTTACTATCCATTCAGCATCTTTGTTATGTTCAACGGGGTTTTAATAAATATTTTTGCAAAATGAGCCTATTTCTTCTTTTTGGATTGTGTTTCTGTGCCTTTTGCATTGTTTTCCTGTTCTCTGTAAAACTGTTTTGGGTAAACAATGAATTGCTTAGTTTGTACTTTTGCTGTGTATTTACCTGGATATCTTCTAAGTTTTTCTGCCTATGCTGATATATTTAGCTTATTATTTGCAATAGTGTATGCTAGAGCCTGATCTATTTTGATACTGCGCTTTGCTTTTACCACATCTATATTTTTCTTGATCTGTTTCCTCTTCTATATTCTTCTAACAATTACACTTCTTGTCTTAATTGCTTTATAGTTTTCTTTATTCGATTCTTCCATGGCGGAATCTAATTCCCTTCCTTTTCCTTATTGGTCTATGTGTTTGTGGTAAGACTTTATCTGTTATTAATTTAACTGCACAGTAATATATCTTATTTTCTTCTGTTATATCACACGGATTTCTGTTAATAGTCTTGATTACTGTGTCCATCTGTTTTATCAGACTTCTAACATCTTGGGTCTTATTTACTTTATGTAATCTAGTTCTTTAATTAATCTTAATATATCTATCAATCTTTATTAAATCAAGAAGCACTTCCTTTACATCATTTTTTCTAAACTGAGAGCACATTCTTTGCTCTCTGTTTCCTGTGGGCATGGAGGTGCAGCTTAAATACTGAGCAGCTTGCCAAACAGAGCATGCCCAAGTGTCCGCTAATATACTCTTTCACGTAAGTCAGTATTACAATTACAATGTTTATTTAACTACACTGCACTTGAATATTTAGCTACTCATAGTCACTGTTAAATTGACTATAAGGAAATGGCAGTAGAACAGAGATTCTCTGACAGAAAATGGATGAATATAAAAGAGTAAAGCTATAGAGATGAGAATTTTGCATATGTAAATGTAAACTATGAGAACAGAATGGCATCACAGTGACAGAATGAGATGTTATAGCGAAATAAACTGTACCTCAATATGCCATTAATATGTAAATAGTAGGTAACCATAAATATAATTTGGGCCAAATTAATGTGAAATAGTTTGCCCTTGAAAGAGAAAACCTATTTTCATCCCTTTCTACTGCCCCAAAAGTTAATGCATTTTCCCTTCATTCTCCTCACTATTTCAGTACTGCATTTTGATAGGGCATGTATTCTAGTTCACTGCTATAGTATGTAGCACCAATGTTCATCGCTAATGTGCTCACTGTTACAAGTGATGCTTATTGTTCTGTGAGTAAACACAAAATTCAGATGCTGAAGTGAAAAAGGAAAATCTGTAAGTGAGATACTCAGCAGACTGCTAAAAGACTGTATGAAAGAAGTTATTTAAAAAGAATTGCTGAAGAAGAATCCTGGAACTTTAGACCTTTATATATATATATATATATATATATATATATATATATATATATATATGTGTGTGTGTGTGTGTGTGTGTGTGTGTGTGTGTGTGTGTGTGTGTGTGTGTGTGTGTGTGTATATATTATTATATGTATATATATATATATATATATATATATATATTATATGTATATATATATATATATATATATATATATATATATATATATATTATATATATATATATATATAAAGTCTGAAATGATGTAGCAGTCACAACTTCTCTCTCTCACACTAGCAATCTGCTGCAAGTTGCCCATGTTTTCTACATTTCTTTCATTTTGTGAGAATTGATTGGGTTGTTGCCTGACTTTTTATTTTAATGCCAGTGTGTTGAAGTCTAAATACCAGCTGCATTATTACTCACACTGTTTTTCTGCTAAATGTCTCACCACAGATCACATACCTGCCTCAGCCATGGGGAAACTGTAGAGGCAATGTTGCGGGAGAACAGATTATCCAAGGGTTTGACACGTATAGCATCACTGCTTGCCGTTTGAAGTGTGAGAAAGAAGCAGTACTGAAGAAATGTGACTGTAGAATGGTACACATGCCTGGTAAGTATCCCTTTTGCAGAGTAGCTTTATGTGACTGTAGAATGGTACACATGCCTGGTAAGTATCCCTTTTACAGAGTAGCTTTATGTGACTGTAGAATGGTACACATGCCTGGTAAGTATCCCTTTTACAGAGTAGCTTTATGTAATTGTTGAATGGTACACATGCCCGGTAAGTATCCCTTTTACAGAGTAGCTTTATGTGACTGTAGAATGGTACACATGCCTTGTAAGTATCCCTTTTACAGAGTAGCTTTATGTAATTGCAGAATGGTACACATGCCCGGTAAGTATCCCTTTTACAGAGTAGCTTTATGTGACTGTAGAATGGTACACATGCCTGGTAAGTATCCCTTTTACAGAGTAGCTTTATGTGACTGAAGAATGGTACACGTGCCCGTTAAGTATCCCTTTTACGGAGTAGCTTTATGTGACTGTAGAATGGTACACATGCCCACTAAGTATCCCTTTTACAGAGTAGCTTTATCTGACCGTAGAATGGTACACATGCCCACTAAGTATCCCTTTTACAGAGTTGCTTTATGTGATTGTAGAATGGTACACATGCCCGGTAAGTATTCCTTTTAAAGAGTAGCTTTATGTGACTGTAGAGTATCTTTAAAGCTTTTCTGGAGCATTTCTCCCCAGGCCTCCGCTGAAAACAGGATCTGTGGAACCTAGTCGGACTTTCCCGGTCAACAAATGTTAAATAAATAAATAAAAATAAATAAAAATTTTCCTCATTCTTATCACCAAAAGGAAATGTTATGATCTCAACATTGCTGCCAAAAGATATGAAAAATGACAGCAGGTAAGCTATTGCCAGCCATTGTTCTTTCCCTGCTAAGTTACATTAAGATAAACAAAAAAGTGACTGATCTTGATTGATTGATCAGTAATGACATAGAAAGCTCCACACACTCCACCCAACCCCTTCCACAGCTATGTGAAACAGAGTTCTTCCCTCACCTAATTTAACTGTAACGTGGACAAATTGATGTGGAACAGGAAATTCATGTCTGATTTGGTCCCTGTGTCTCTAATGGACACAGGCAGCTGTAAATTGTTCATCTACCAGGACCCTGCTTACACTTATCAAGGGTACCAGAACATGGCAAAGATTTGGCATGCACAGCTAGGCTTAAAAAGGCCCTTGTGGTCTTTAGTCTAATACACACCCACAAGACTCTGAACTTATACTATAATCTAAAATGGTGTAACATAGCTTTCATCTGTCCCTGATTTTGCTGCAAATCTGTAGTCTTTTCCTCATAAAATGTGTAGTTTTTTTTTTTAGGGAAATGAATGAGAACTATAATCAGTAAATGTTGTTGTTGTTGTGTCTGTCGGCTTTTCCCAGTTAGGGGTCACCATAGTGGAACTCCGGTCTGCTAATGATTGGTAGTTGATTTTTACATGCTGAGTTACCAGCCCTGACGCACAACCTTCAACGAAGGTACACCCATTCACGCATGTCTCCACGAAGAAGACGCTCTAGCTGAGAATCGAACCGGACAGTGTCTCACTGTGAGGCGACAACACTACTGCAGCACCACCACCGTGGGTAGAACTATAACCAGTAAATAATTATATATATTTGAGTTTCAGAATTCATATCTTTCAAAAAATGTATGATAAAGAAATATGTTATTTTAGCTGCTTTCTAAGTCTATAAAAGTATATAAGAACAATATTTAAAATCTGCCCTTGATTTTGGTGATTTGCTGTGTTCCTGATTCTTGAGCTAAGAGGCTGAAAGATATCTAGGATAACCATGTGACCAACAGTCAAATATTTTTATATTCAAAACCTCAAAAAACTGTCTAATTTTAGAATCTTGCATAATGTTATTTAAATGCAACTCATCCGATCTGTTTCAGCTAGTTGGAACAGCTTTATCTTTTGTCCAGTACACTTAGTTTTATTTATTAGTTTACTTTCCAATACAAGCTAGTGTCCTCTAATTGAATAAATCATTTAATTCAGTAGCACATTGCAGAGACTAATCCTGACCTACAGACCACTGACCACACAATGCTGACAAGATGTCTTACAGACTACACTAGTGATGTGGTTAATGGTTGAGTTTTAAGGTGAACCCAACAGAGAAGTCAAATGTGAGCTTGACAGTGAGTGAGTTTTCAAAAGTCAGTTTGTGTTTTATAGTCAGTAAGATTAACATGACATTGAGTGTTCTGCAACCTTCTGAATAACATCATTCTGGTGAATGAAGTTTGCTGTCTTCATCATACTGTACAGACTCATAGAAGAAGTTGTCTTAAGCAGAAGTTTCAACATTTAAATGCAAAAATTGTGGCTAATGAATTTACCCCATTAGCTGGTTAGTAATACTTACATGCAAAACGTGTTTGTGACTAGCGGATTTAGAGAAAATGGAGTATTAAAGGAACTAACATTTACTATTTTTCTGAGCATCAACACTCTACATATATGCAGCACTTGAGTGTTGACAGCACATAGGATAAACAAACTGTGGTGCTTCCCTCTGTTTGCAATGCTTCAAATTCAAATTGCAGTAGACAGATAGTTTCCATTAACCATTAACCTTTAATTGAAACCTCCATCTTATTAACATATACATCCTTTAGCTCTCTTATGGTGAAAGCTGACTACTAGACCTTTGTAGTCTTTGGAGGTAAATGGCAAAGTACTATTTCACTAATGACTGACCTTCAACAACTTATTGGAGAAGATACCAAGGGAGTTAGCCACATGTGTTTTATTCCCTGAAGATCCAGGAGCAGAATGGGGGAATTCCTATAATGCATGCATTTCAGTCCATTCATCAAATAGCTACTTGTAGAGAATGGTTTTGTTTAATTCTCCATCACACACATTTGGATTGTAAACTTGGTCTTTCAAGCACCTCTGCAGATGTTATTTATTTCCTGTACAAAAACAACTAACACATTTCAAATTCCAGGTATGAAACCAAAGCTGTACTCTTTCACTGCAGATCTTGGCTGTATTTGACTAAATGGCAGATGTGTAATGTTTTCATCACCAGGATCTATTTGGATCTTTATCTTTCTTTGTGTTTATTATTATTGTTATTATTATTATTATTATTCAGTAAATTATTATTATTATTATTCAGCACATTTTCTGCTTCAGTTTTGACATTTGTTATATTTCCCCTCATTGATTAGGGAATTTCCCAGTACTGTGTGAATGCCTACTTATACTGTGTTTTTGAAGATACAGTTGCATATTTGCTACTATACTGCCTTGATGTCCTGCTAAAACATCTTTGTTGGGTGCAATGCTGTTTAATGCACTTGTGATGGAGATAAGGCATGACCGGCTTTACAACTAAAATAATTTCCTATATAAAGGCTAGCTGGTGTGAATCTTAATGTTCTTTGAAGAAGTCTGGAATTAGCAATAAATCAGTCATGTTTCAAATTAGTAATAAATGAAAATGAAGGATAAAATGTGCCGGATTACAAAATGAAAAGTATTTCATTGGTTCATAAGAGATTACTAGGCTAATGGGTTAAAAGCCATTACAAGCCTGACCAATATAACTTGATTTTATCCAATATATGGCCCCTAAGGGAAAAAGGATTGTATGGGTTTGTGCTTATGCTTTGTGTATCTTACAGTATATTTTACAGTGTGAATTTGTGATTCCCCGTACATTTATCCGAAATGCATTTGAAGCCACGGAAGGGCTCTGCTTAAAGTGAATAGGAAGCCTGTTCCAACGAAGGGGCAATGTCTGAGACACATAGTCACTAACTAAGCGTAGATCCCTAGACCCTTGTGCTGTTTGACTTGTGGATGTGTAGCAGATCCATCAGATCTGGATTTGTGAGTGCCTTGTAGGTCAGGCATAGGTCTACCCTTAATAGATGGTAGGAGACAGAGTAAAAGGATAGGGTTTTTAGTCTATCTGCATAGGACATGTTTACACCCCTTATTTTCTTTGTGAGGAACCTCTGAGGTCACTCCAGCTGCTGTATGTGCCTATTCAAGTACATACCATATGGAGCTTTGTACTCAATTATTGGTCTAATGAGGAATGAGTACAGCAGAACTATAATTTCCTTAGATCTGGATGCCATACGTTTACTTATAAGTTGTACCACATAAAAGGAATTTCTTATCACTGTGGACATATGCCAGTCAAAGTTCAGGCTACTATCTATCTGTGTACCTAGATCTCTCACCTCTGAGTCTACTGTTAGGGTGTGGTATCTATGTTGTAATTCGCACAGGTATTTGACTTCCCAAAGGGATGATAATGCATTTTTTCATATTTAGTTTTAGGCCATGGTTTTGGCACCAATCATTTGTCTGATCTAGATGCTCCTGAAGGATATCTACATCATTGGGGGGATTCAATGATTGATTCCAGCTTGCAGTCATCAGCAAACTTTGTCATCCAAAGGCCTTCCATTCAGAGAAGTATATTCTGAACAGGCGTAGACCCAGCACAGAACTCTGTGGCACATCACAAGTAACTGGCTTCTTGCTGGTTATGGATTTACCCACTTTAACTACACATGTCCTCTCCATGAGCCAGTTGGCTATCCATCTGGGGAGATAGGGATTTAGGGTCTATATTATGACTAGGGAAAGTATTCGGTGGGCCATTTCTGCAGCTTCACTATTTCCTCGACTGTGGAGTGAAGGTTATGGACTGGGTTAAGGTAAGTGTACGGACGAAGAGTGTGCGATAGGGACCTTAGGGTTAGGGAGCGGGTAAGGTGAGTGTACGATAGGGACTTTAGGGTTAGGGAGCGGATATGGTGAGTGTGCAATAGGGACTTTAGGGTTAGGGAGCGGGTAAGGTGAGTGTGCGATAGAGACTTTAGGGTTAGGGAGCAGGTAAGGTGAGTGTGCGATAGTTAGGAACCTTAGGGTTAGGGAGCGGGTAAGGTGAGTCTGCGATAGTTAGGGACCTTAGGGTTAGGGAGCGGGTAAGGTGAGTGTGCGATAGTTACAGACCTTAGGGTTAGAGTTGGGTGAAGGTAAGCGGATAGCCAGTAGTGTATGTATGATTTAGTGTAAGGTTTTGTGAAGTGTATGTGTGTGGACTATTTATTTTGGTGTGCTTGTGTTGTGTGTATGTGTGTCGGAACAGCAACTTTTTTCCCTGGGAAGAAAGTCGCTATTCTGAATGTTCACTGTTATGGTCTTTTGATCGAAATGGTTCGATATTATAACATTCGAAGTTTTAAGACTTCGATGTTACAATATAGACCCGGGATTTATACCCATTTTTGTGAGTTTATTTATAATACCAGAGTGAGGAATCATGTCAAATGCCTTGACCAGGTCAAGGTAGGTGGTATGTATTGTTTTACCCTCATCCATGGCCTTAGTGACTTTCTCAAAGAAATACAACAAATTATTTATCAGATCCATGATTAGTCTTTACATGGCCTTACAAATTAGTCTGTTCAAACTTATGGTGAAAAATTATATGGTGCTGCTTACTGTGATGGATTTGAAGTCTTCTTAAGACACTCAGTCTTGCTGGCTGGATTCTGCTAAAATCAAAGTCTGATTATATTTGCATTCACAGTCTGTTGCATACAGAAACTTGCAGAATATACACTGATGAGAGAATATACTTTGCATCATCAACTTAGAGCAGTAACAAATAACTTTTTATAATAAACCAAACGGACTAACGTTGCAGCTTAAAGTACTGTTCTGCTTTACTTCTCATATAGTACAGATGATTTATTTTATTTATTTTTATTTATTTTATTTTACATTTGTTGACCAGGCTGGTCTAACTGGATATATGTCCATTTTCAGTTGAAGCCCGGGGAGATAAGCTCCAAGAGAATTAAGTAACAAAAAAAATGTTACTACAATACATTAACAAAGGGTGGAAGCTCAACTACATAACTATCTATCAAACGTATCGCATATACAAAAAAAATCTCAACAAGACAAGGTAAGGTAAATAAAGAAACTAAATACAATTCTAAAATTAAGAAAATATCAACAGGACAGGTCAGTTAAGTATAGCAAGTCTAAAGTTGTATATATAATAAAGGAGGATTGGAGTTGGTACTGAGAGATTAGCAGGTAAGCAGAGACCAGTAAATAAGGGAATGTTAATCAGGTTTAGAACAGGGCCATAACCAGTGTGTTCTAAGGTAAGGTTTCAGTTTATTTTTGAAAAGTGATAAAGAGGACAGTGATGCAAGTTCACTGGGAAGTAGGTTCCAGGATTTTCCAGTATTAGAAAATAGAGAGTCACCGGCCATGTTGTTGGATTTACATATACTGACAAGTAGTTTATTTGATGAACGTAATGTATTAAAAAATTGCATCAGATCGTTTTGCTTTGCCTGCTGTTTTCACTGCTCTATGACTTAACAGGTATTAGTCTTAAAATCCCTACTTTTGGTTAAAATTTTTATAAAATGTTATCCTTTTCAACACAAAAGCAAACACATGCTACAGAACACAGAACTGAAAGAACTTTTTTCTAGCCCTTTTCATCTTAAAAATGCTAAATTGCTTTCTTTGTGAAGGCTGAAATCTAGTTCTTCAAGGTTCTCTCCCTCACTTCACACACCTACCTTCCGTAATTGCTGTTTGTCAGCCTTTTTCCTCCTTACCAGGATACTTTTTGTTGCACTACTCCTGTCAAATTTAAATAGCACTGGCATAGCATAATGCTTTGCAAATTGCAAAAAAGTCTGCCACTTCTTTTCCTTTTTCCTGTTTAACAAATGATGCACTATAAACTTGAAATATTTTAGACTTTTAGACTTGCATGCACATGCTTTTTTTTTTTTTTTATTTAAAAAAAAAAAAAATATATACATATACATAACACAGACACACGCGACGACGCACACATACACACTGCTTTTACTTCTACAATGATTTAGATTTTTACATTTTATACCCAGCAGCCTCACACACACACACACACACACACACACCACACACACACACACACACACATTCACTTTTCTCCTTTTCTCTTATTCTACATAACTACATTGTACATTAAACATAACTCAAGCAATAAACATACTGGATAAAAATGAAATAAAGTAGGCTAAGAAAAAAAAATAAGCTAAGCTAAAAAAATGTAGCTAAGAGCAAGCATGAAACAGAAACCTTACAAACGAAAAGATATTATTAACAAACAAACTTAACAAAAACTCAGGAGGAAGGGATATCAGGGCTAGGGACAAATAGAAACAGGATACATTATATTTAGATAAGACTTAACTTACCTTACTACTAGCACTTACTTTTGAAAGTGAAAAAGAAAAGAATTCAAAAGAGTGCTCCAATATAAGTAGTAAAACCAAGGACAGAACACAACATCCACACACCCTAGTCCATTTATTTAGTTAACAGTGTGGGTTAACAGTGTGTGACATCACATCACAGGGGGAGGATCACAGGGATTCTGTACAGCATGCAAGGCAGTGCAGTGTTCACTTTTGGGGAGAAACCTCCCAGATCTCTCTTCAAGCAAGAGCATGGCAGATGTGACATCATTATTTAAGACTAGACAGTTTTTTTTTTTGGTGGTTAAAAAACTGAAAAAAACAGAAAAAAAAAAAGAATGAAGCCTAAAAAAGAAGAGAGAATTTTTTTTTTTTTTTTTGTGGTTATGTTTTTTTGAGGCTGTATCACATAACAGGATTTTAGGGAGACATCAGGTAGAGATATTTGATTTGATATCCCATTGTTTTCCTTTAAGATTGTTATAGGGGGTAATGAGGGTAGAAAGTATTGGAGTATTGGTTGGTAGGTAAAGGATCTTGTGGGCAATGGTAAGTTGGTGAAATTTAAGCTGATTTTGTAGCTCAAGCCATCCTAGCTGTTTTAGATTAGTGCAGTGGTAAGTTCTAAAAGGATTTCCAGTAGCAAATTTGGCAATGTTGTTGTAGGTGGTTTCCATTTTGTGGAGGATCTTTTTTGATAGATTAGTATATATAGGTGAGGCATAGAGGAATGTAGACATTAGATGAGTGTGGATGATAGTTATTCTAGCTGCTGGAGTAAGGAAAGGTCTGATCCTATAGAGAGAGCCAAGTTTTCTATTTACAGTTTTAATTGTATTGATGATATGGTTGTCAAAGTTAAGATTGTTGTCAATTGTTACTCCAAGACATTTGGTAGTAGGGTCAGAAGATATTAGAGTACCATTATTAGATATGACTGTGAACTCTATTGGAGAAGACTTACGTGTGTGAGTAAAGATCAAGAGTTTAGTTTTTTGGGGGTTCAGAAGGAGGCAACGTTGTGTAAACCAGTGTTCTACTGTATTTGATATGAATGTGAACTCTGTTGGAGAAGACTTATGTGTGGGAGTAAAATCAAGAGTTTAGTTTTTTGGGGGTTCAGAAGGAGGCAACATTGTGTAAACCATTGTTCTACTGTATTGAACACATTTTGGGTTAGAGATTGTAGTTCGGATGAAGATGTGGCTGAGCATATTAGTGTGGAATCGTCTGCATGTTTTATACAAGTAGCTTGAGGAATTACTAAGTGAAGGTCATTAATGAAAAGTGAAAAAAGGAGAGGTCCCAATATGGAGCCTTGAGGGACACCAAGGGTAATGGGGATGTGGGTAGATAGATTATTATCCCATAGCACTGCCTGTTGTCTATTTTCTAAGTATGACTGGAACCATTTTATGGCCAGTGCATCTAGTGAAAGGGATTTGAGGATATTTATAAGTATCTGGTGGTTAACCATATCAAATGCTTTTGAAAGATCAATAAATAGAGCAGAGGAAAGCCTGCTGTTATTGCATTTTTTGTTAATGCAATCAGTAAAGGATAAGAGGGCAGTAGTAGTACTGTGGAATGGCCTAAAGCCGTGTTGACACTTAGAAAGTAGGTTGTTTTGGATCACGTGGTGAAGTAGTTGACTATGGATGCATTTTTCCATCATTTTTGCCAAAGGTGAGAGTAAGGCTATTGGTCAGTACTTAGAAAATTCGTAATAGTTGTCACCTTTATGTAGGGGGATAATGTGGGAGATTTTCCAGATAGTTGGGATTTGTCCTTTGCTTATGGTTCTGTTGATCAGGATGGAAATGGGATAGGCTATGGCTTTGGCAGCTTTTTGCAGATATTCTGCAGGTAGTTGGTCAGCTGAGGGAGTGGATGGTTTAAGTTTTTGGATTAGGGTGAGAATTTGTGATGTAGGTACCGGCTGCAAGAGAAAAGGAGGTAAAGGGCTAGTATTAGAGGTTATGAGAGTTGAGCTATCAGGTGATAGTTGATTTGCCAGTGTTTGAACGGCCTCTGTGAAAATGGTATTGAAGGTATTGACAGTTTGCTTAGGATTCTCATGGTCAGAGCTTTGGGGGGTTGGTGTAATGGATTGACCAGGGTGGAGTAGTTTGTTAATGGCTGCCCAAAACTTTTGTGTTTTGTTTTTGGTGAGTTTGCTGGAGTTGTAGGTAAAAGTTCCTTTTGTCTGAGAGTATAGCTTTCTTTGTGTTATTTCTCAGCTGTCTAAATTTTTGTTGATCTACAGGGTTTTTAGTGGTACGCCATTTGGCCCAGACTTTATTTCTAAGTTTGATTTTTTGCTTGGTTTCTCTAGAAAGCCAAGGGGCAGGTTTAGTCCTAATTCTGATAGTTCGGGTTGGTGCATGATGGTCAAGAATTGCTAGGAATTTAGAATTAAAGTATCTTATGGCTTCCTCAAGAGGGAGGTATTTGATGGGAGACCAATCACATGCCCTAAGTTCTCTTTGGAAGAGATCAGGGTTAAAGTTCTTATTGGTTTGAGCTGTCTTGAAAGTGGTTGTGGAGGGTATATTGGTCTTATGCCTGATAATATAGGTGAGTAAGTGATCACTTACATCATCTGGGAGGGACCCTACTTCATATGGATGGAGATAATTGTTTATGAGTATCCAATCTAAGGTACTTTCTTTCTTACTAGGTTTATTTATTCTAGTAGGGGAGGTGATGTGAGAGATATAACATTTACCTCGAGACAAATGTGTCTCTACAAATACCCCTAACATAACTGGATTCATACAGATCTTTATATACAATTTTAGTCATGTACATACATATACATTTCCTCTTGGTATTCTATTTTGGAGAATTGCTCATCCTGTAGAAACAATATTGATTGTTGCAGATGCTGACGCAAACTGCTGACCTCAGCTTTTCTGACAGTGTGAACATCCTGTTTTTTGTCTTTTGTATAAGAACATCTGTTCTTGTGCCAAAGAAACAGATTGTAACAGTGTCATAAACATGTCCTGTTGTTTAAGGAAACATTGTGTCCATTATGCAGAAACATGTCCTGTTGTTTAAGGAAACATATTGTGTCATATGCAGAAACATGTCCTGTTGTTTAAGGAAACATATTGTATCCATTATTTTTATATGCAGAAAAACATGTCTTTGTTCTTTAAAAGCAGATGTTGCATTTTTGTTATTGCATACCTCCTGTTTTTAAGTCTGTAAGGGAAAAATGTCCATTCAGCAGATTCCTTATTTTCCAAGCCATGGTACCTTAGTATGGATGCTGATCACATATTACTAAACTCTATTTCTACATTTAAGCAAGCTTTATCTTATACCTTATTTATGTTGCATATTTGTAGCAAAGTTACTTTCAACCTTAGTATATTGTTGAGCACACTCTAACATATGGGTCTGTAATTTCCTGGATCAGTAGATGGTCCCTCTTTATGCAGAGAGATGACTGTTGCTGTCCTCCTTTCTATCGGGACAAAGCCAGTCCAGAGGCCATGGTTAAATAGAGATTCTAATGGGTCTGATAGGTCCAATGTAAGCTGTTTCACAGGCAACCTAGTATATCATTGGGCCCCATTGAAGCAATGTTTTTGGCTTTATACAGCACAGAGGCAACCTGTTGTTTGTTGATAATTGGCAATGGAGTGATGGAGGGTATTTCTTGGGGGAGAAATGGGGGTGATGGGAAGATGAAATCTGAGCTGAATTTGTAAGCCAGCAGATTTGCTATATCTTCTGTCTGAGTATAGGTGATGCCATCTACAACTAATTCACATATTATTGGGTGTTGCCCTTAACACTGTGGGCATAAATGAAAAATGCCTTATGGTTATCCTTAGCTTTGGAGGCTATTTTTACCTCAAAGTCTGCTTTCAGAGACTTGACTAGTTCCCTGATTGTCTTGTTAAACTAATGAAGGACTTTTTGC